>NC_086453.1:315609969-315754969 GCF_028390025.1 Pseudophryne corroboree | reverse complement strand
CCAGCATGTCCTGCCACAGTTTTGTTATTAGGGAATGCTAAAACTGGCAGGGCATGCTGGGACTTGTAGTTTCACATCAGCTGGAGAGCCACAGGTTGGTCAGGCCTGCTCTATAAGAATAGGTTTTCATCACGGTTGGTTTGCTTCCCAAGCCAAAAGAATTGGTTAAACAGAACTGTCAAAGTTTATAAAAATTGTGTCCACTGTCCTGTCTATAGACTGTTGCTTTAAGCTGGCTGTCTGGAATGTATAGTGAGATGAACCATGTGAAAACTCTAGCCTGGATATATTCATGCCTTGAGGTTATGTTCTACAGACATCCTAGTCCTAGACACTGGATAGGACACTGCATACAATGCTGCAAGCAGGACATGTTGTCTTTCTGGAATTGGTTTAGGCGCACATTTGGGGGGGTCAGAAGAGGGGATACGTACTAAGTTTCCTGTTCATGCAGTTTTAGGGAAAACCAATTTCTCTGACGTCCTAGTGGATGCTGGGAACTCCGTAAGGACCATGGGGAATAGCGGCTCCGCATGAGACTGGGCACAAAAGTAAAAGCTTTAGGACTACCTGGTGTGCACTGGCTCCTCCCCCTATGACCCTCCTCCAAGCCTCAGTTAGATTTTTGTGCCCGGCCGAGAAGGGTGCACACTAGGGGCTCTCCTGAGCTTCTTAGTGAAAAGTTTAGTTTTTAGGTTTTTTATTTTCAGTGAGACCTGCTGGCAACAGGCTCACTGCATCGAGGGACTAAGGGGAGAAGAGGCGAACTCACCTGCGTGCAGAGTGGATTGGGCTTCTTAGGCTACTGGACACCATTAGCTCCAGAGGGACCGAACACAGGCCCAGCCTCGGAGCTCGGTCCCGGAGCCGCACCGCCGGCCCCCTTACAGAGCCAGAAGCAAGAAAAGGTCCGGAAAAATCGGCGGCAGAAGACATCAGTCTTCAACAAGGTAGCGCACAGCACTGCAGCTGTGCGCCATTGTTACTCAGGCACACTTCACACTCCGGTCACTGAGGGTGCAGGGCGCTAGGGGGGGGCGCCCTGAGCAGCAATGTAAAACACCTTGGCTGGCATAAATACACCACATATATAACCCCCAGGGCTATATGGGTGTATTTTAACCCCTGCCAGATTCCACAGAAAAACGGGAGAAAAGGCCGCTGAGAAGGGGGCGGAGCCTATCTCCTCAGCACACTGGCGCCATTTTCTCTCACAGCTCCGTTGGAGGGAAGCTCCCTGGCTCTCCCCTGCAGTTACTACACTACAGAAAGGGGTTAAAAAAGAGAGGGGGGCACTAATTAGGCGCAGTATAACAATACAGCAGCTATAAGGGGAAAAACACTTATATAAGGTCATCCCTGTGTGTGTGTATATGTATATATGTATATATGTGTATATATATATATATATATATATATATATATATATATATATATATATATATATATATATATATATATAATATATATGCGCTCTGGTGTGTGCTGGCATACTCTCCCTCTGTCTCCCCAAAGGGCTAGTGGGGTCCTGTCCTCTATCAGAGCATTCCCTGTGTGTGTGCTGTGTGTCGGTACGTTGTGTCGACATGTATGAGGAGGAAAATGAGGTGGAGGCGGAGCAATTGCCTGTAACAGAGATGTCACCCCCTAGGGAGTCGACACCTGAGTGGATGAGCTTATGGAAGGAATTATGTGACAGTGTCACGCAGATGGCAGATACAGACGCCGACACGGATACTGACTCCAGTGTCGACTATTAAGAGACGAATGTGACTTCCAGTAGGGCCACACGTTACATGATTGAGGCTATGGAAAATGTTTTTACACATTTCTGATAATACCAGTACCACTAAAAAGGGTATTATGTTGGGTGAGAAAAAACTGCCTGTAGTTTTTCCTGCATCTGAGGAATTAAATGGTGTGTGAGGATGCGTGGGTTTCCCCCGATAAAAATGGCATCATACCCCTTCCTGCCAGAGGATAGGGCACGTGGGGAAACACCCTTTAGGGTGAATACAGCGCTCACACGCTTGTCTAAACAGGTGGCACTACCGTCCCCGGATATGGCCGCCCTTAAGGAACCTACTGACAGAAAGCAGTAAAATATCCTAAAATGTATATACACTCACACGGGTGTGATACTGCGACCAGCAATCGCCTCAGCCTGGATGTGCAGTGCTGGGGTGGCTTGGTAGGATTTCCTGACTGACAATATTGATACCCTAGATAGGGACAGTATATTACTAACTATAGAGCATTTAAAAGATGCATTTCTATATATGCGTGATGCACAGAGGGATATTTGCCGACTGGCATCTCGAGTAAGTGCGCTGTCCATTTCTGCCAGAAGAAGGTTATGGACAAGACAGTGGTCAGGTGATGCTGATCCCAAAAGGCATATGGAAGTATCGCCTTATAAAAGGGAAGAGTTATTTGGGGTAGGTCTAACAGACCTGGTGGCCACGGCAACGGCTGGAAAATCCACATTTTTACCCCAGGTAGCTTCTCAACCTAAGAAGACGCAGTATTATCAGGCGCAGTCCTTTCGGCCCCATAAAGCGGGCAAAAGGCGCCTCATTTCTGCCCCGTGGCAGAGGTAGAGGAAAAAGGCTACAGCAAACAGCCAATTCCCACAAAAGCCCTCTCCCGCCTCCGCAAAGTCCTCAGCATGACGCTGGGGCTTTACAAGCGGTCTCAGGCACGGTGGGGGCCCGTCTCAAGAAATTCGAGACGTCTTCCCCTCGCCGTTTCATAAAGTCTGCTTTACCGACGTCTCCCTCAGACAGGGAGACAGTATTGCAAGCCATTCACAGGCTGTATTCCCAGCAGGTGATAATCAAGGTACCCCTCCTGCAACAGGGAAAGGGGTACTATTCCACACTATTGGTGGTACCGAAGCCGGACGGCTCGGTGAGACCAATTTTAAATCTAAAATCCTTGAACACTTACATACAAAGGTTCAAATTCAAGATGGAGTCACTCAGAGCAGTGATTGCAAACCTGGAAGAAGGGGACTATATGGTCTCTCTGGACATCAAAGATGCTTACCTACATGTCCCAATTTACCCTTCTCCAAGGGTACCTCAGGTTTGTGGTACAGAACTGTCACTATCAGTTTCAGACGCTGCCGTTTGGATTGTCCACGGCACCACGGGTCTTTACCAAGGTAATGGCCGAAATGATGATACTCCTTCGAAAGAAGGGAGTTTTTAGTTATCCCTTACTTGGACGATCTCCTGATAAGGGCAAGATCCAGGGAACAGTTGGAAGTCGGGGTAGCACTATCTCAGATAGTGCTGCGGTAGCACGGTTGGATTCTCAATATTCCAAAATCGCAGCTGATCCTGACGACACGCTTTCTATTCCTAGGGATGATCCTGGACACAGTCCAGAAAAAGGTGTTTTCTCCCGGAGGAGAAAGCCAGGGAGTTATCCGAACTAGTCAGAAACCTCCTAAAACCAGGCCAAGTGTCAGTGCATCAGTGCACAAGGGTCCTGGGAAAGATGGTGGCTTCCTACGAAGCAATTCCATTCGGCAGATTCCACGCAAGAACTTTCCAGTGGGACCTGCTGGACAAATGGTCCGGATCGCATCTTCAGATGCATCAGCGGATAACCCTGTCACCAAAGACAAGGGTGTCTCTCCTGTGGTGGTTGCAGAGTGCTCATCTTCTAGAAGGCCGCAGATTCGGCATTCAGGACTGGGTCCTGGTGACCACGGATGCCAGCCTGCGAGGCTGGAGAGCAGTCACACAGGGAAGAAATTTCCAGGGCTTGTGGTCAAGCCTGGAGACATCACTTCACATAAATATTTGGAGCTAAGGGCCATTTACAATGCCCTAAGCCAAGCAAGACCTCTGCTTCAAGGTCAGCCGGTGCTGATCCAGTCGGACAACATCACGGCAGTCGCCCACGTAAACAGACAGGGCGGCACAAGAAGCAGGAGGGCAATGGCAGAAGCTGCAAGGATTTTTCGCTGGGCGGAAAATCATGTGATAGCACTGTCAGCAGTGTTCATTCCGGGAGTGGACAACTGGGAAGCACACTTCCTCAGCAGGCACGACCTCCACCCGGGAGAGTGGGGACTTCACCCAGAAGTCTTCCACATGATTGTAAACCATTGGGAAAAACCAAAGGTGGACATGATGGCGTCCCGCCTAAACAAAAAATTGGACAGGTATTGCGCCAGGTCAAGGGACCCTCAGGCAATAGCTGTGGACGCTCTGGTAACACCGTGGGTGTACCAGTCGGTGTATGTGTTCCCTCCTCTTCCTCTCATACCGAAAGTACTGGGAATTATAAGACGGAGGGGAGTAAGAACTATACTCGTGGCTCCGGATTGGCCAAGAAGGACTTGGTACCCGGAACTTCAAGAGATGCTCACGGAGGACCCGTGGCCTCTACCTCTAAGAAGGGACCTGCTCCAGCAAGGACCCTGTCTATTCCAAGACTTACTGCGGCTGCGTTTGACGGCAGGGCGGTTGAACGCCGGATCCTGAAGGAAAAAGGCATTCCGGATGAAGTCATCCCTACCCTGATCAAGCCAGGAAGGATGTAACCGCAAAGCAGTATCACCGCATTTGGCGAAAATATGTTGCGGGGTGCGAGGCCAGTAAGGCCCCGATGGAGGAATTTTCAACTAGGTCGATTCCTGCAATTCCTGTAAACAGGAGTGTCTATGGGCCTAAAATTGGGGTCCATTAAGGTTCAAATTTCGGCCCTGTCAATTTTCTTCCAGAAAGAACTAGCTTCAGTTCCTGAAGTACAGACGTTTGTAAAAGGGGTACTGCATATACAGCCTCCTTTTGTGCCTCCAGTGGCACCTTGGGATCTCAATGTAGTTTTGGGGTTACTAAAGTCACATTGGTTTGAACCACTTGAATCTGTGGAGTTAAAATATTTCACATGGAAAGTGGTCATGTTGTTGGCCCTGGCCTCGGCCAGGCGCGTGTCAGAATTGGCGGGCTTTATCCTGTAAAAGCCCTTATCTGATCTTCCATTCAGACAGGGCGGAATTGAGGACTCGTCCTCAATTTCTCCCTAAGGTGGTTTCAGCGTTTCACTTGAACCAGCCTATTGTGGTACCTGCGGCTACTAGGGACTTGGAGGACTCCAAGTTGCTGGACGTAGTCAGGGCCCTGAAAATATATGTTTCCAGGACGGCTGGAGTCAGAAAATCTGACTCGCTGTTTATCCTGTATGCACCCAACAAGCTGGGTGCTCCTGCTTCTAAGCAGACTATTGCTCGTTGGATTGGTAGTACAATTCAGCTTGCACATTCTGTGGCAGGCCTGCCACAGCCAAAATCTGTAAAAGCCCATTTCACAAGGAAGGTGGGCTCATCTTGGGCGGCTGCCCGAGGGGTCTCGGCTTTACAACTTTGCCGAGCAGCTACTTGGTCAGGGGCAAACACGTTTGCTAAATTCTACAAATTTGATACCCTGGCTGAGGAGGACCTGGAGTTCTCTCATTCAGTGCTGCAGAGTCATCCGCACTCTCCCGCCCGTTTGGGAGCTTTGGTATAATCCCCATGGTCCTTACGGAGTTCCCAGCATCCACTAGGACGTCAGAGAAAATAAGAATTTACTTACCGATAATTCTATTTCTCGTAGTCCGTAGTGGATGCTGGGCGCCCATCCCAAGTGCGGATTGTCTGCAATACTTGTACATAGTTATTGTTACAAAAATCGGGTTATTATTGTTGTGAGCCATCTTTTCAGAGGCTCCTCTCTTATCATGCTGTTAACTGGGTTCAGATCACAGGTTGTACGGTGTGATTGGTGTGGCTGGTATGAGTCTTACCCGGGATTCAAAATCCTTCCTTATTGTGTACGCTCGTCCGGGCACAGTATCCTAACTGAGGCTTGGAGGAGGGTCATAGGGGGAGAAGCCAGTGCACACCAGGTAGTCCTAAAGCTTTTACTTTTGTGCCCAGTCTCCTGCGGAGCCGCTATTCCCCATGGTCCTTACGGAGTTCCCAGCATCCACTACGGACTACGAGAAATAGAATTATCGGTAAGTAAATTCTTATTTTTGTACCTCTGTACTATGTTGTATTTCATGAAGTTTCTTTGTCGCGGCCAACACTAATTTATGATCTTTCTACTGTTTAAAGGCCCCCTTTGGACTTGTCCTTTTAAAAATACAGTGCCTGGCCTGTTCTCCAATACTGGAGATGAATATCATCCCTCCCATTTACTTAGATCTTTTGATAAATGGGCCCTTTACAGGGTGGTCCTGGTCGCAGCTACCTGCGGTGTTTTGAGCCGCCTGCAAAAATATTAATCTGCTGCTCTTGCCATTTTTTTGAAAATGCCTTTTTAGTCCCTGCTCGGACCGCGTTATTGCCTAACAACCAGAATGAATTTGTTCTAAAGGAATGAAGATGACAAATGGAAATGCCCTTCAAGTGGCAAAGCACTTGTGACACTCACAAGGCTAAGCTAATATTATTCACAATGTGGTATGAGTCGCTGTGGGCGTGGCTTACTCCTCATCCATTATGTGTAGGGTTTTTTTCTTTTTGTCAAAGAAAACAAATGTTCATATTAAGTTTTTTTTTTTTTTTTTTAATAGGCAAAACGGAGATAAAAACAAGGGGAGTCTGCCTGATAATACTGAGATCCCTCTGCTAGCCATGGGAATCTGCTGGATCCTGTCACTGTAATAGTTATAGTGTGTGTGTGTGTGTGTATGTATGTAATGTATGTATGTATGTATGTGTATGTGTGTGTGTGTATATATATATATATATATATATATATATATATATATATATATATATATATATATATATATATATATATATGTATGTGTGTGTGTTTCTATCTGTGCTTTTGTAGCAATTCCTCTGTTCTAAGATACAGTGGTTATTCCTTTATGTTTTGACTTCACACCAACCAAAAGTAAAATTACAGTTCAGCCATCACCGATTTACTTTCAATATCTAGTAATTAATTATCTGTGTGTATCCATAATATGATTATCCACAAACTTTGAAAATCTTATTATTATTTTTTCTCTTACGTCCTAGAGGATGCTGAGGACTCCGTAAGGACCATGGGGTATAGACGGGCTCCACAGGAGACATGGGCACTATAAAGAACTTTATAATGGGTGTGCACTGGCTCCTCCCTCTATGCCCCTCCTCCAGACCTCAGTTAGATCTTGTGCCCAGAGGAGATGGGGTGCATTACAGGGAGCTCTCCTGAGTTTCTCTGATAAAAGAATTTTGTTAGGTTTTTTATTTTCAGGGAGCACTGCTGTCAACAGGCTCCCTGCATCGTGGGACTGAGGAGAGAGAAGCAGACCTACTTAAGTGATAGGCTCTGCTTCTTAGGCTACTGGACACCATTAGCTCCAGAGGGAGTCGGAACGCAGGTCTCCCCTCACTGTTCGTCCCAGAGCCGCGCCGCCGTCCTCCTCGCAGAGCCGGAAGATAGAAGCCGGGTAAGTATAAGAAGAAAAGGTAAGCGCGCAGCGGTAACTACACACACTAGCGGGCACTGATGGGCGCAGGGGGGGGCGCCCTGGGCAGCAATAAAAACCTCTAATTCTGGCATTATAAGGTTAGACACTGCGGAGGCAGTAATTCTATAAATCCCCCGCCAGTTTTGTGATAATTTGAGTGGGACCGAAGCCCGCCGCTGGAGGGGGCGGAGCTTGGTCCCTCAGCACTAACCAGCGCCATTTTCTCCACAGAGATCTGCAGAGAAGCTGGCTCCCCGGTCTCTCCCCTGCTGAACACGGTGACACAGGGCCGAAAAGAGATGGGGGGGCACTTGTAAGGCGCAGTGAGTGTATTAACACAGTGATTAATATAAAAGCGCTATTATCTGGGAGTTTATTTTCCAGTGTCAGTTGGCGCTGGGTGTGTGCTGGCATACTCTCTCTCTGTCTCTCCAAAGGGCCTTATTGGGGAACTGTCTCCTAATAACTATATCCCTGTGTGTGTGGGGGTGTCGGTACGAGTGTGTCGGCATGTCTGAAACGGAAGGCTCAGCTAAGGAGGAGGTGGAGCAGATGATTGTGGTGTCTCCGTCGGCAACGCCGACTCATGATTGGATGGACATGTGGAATGTTTTAAATGCAAATGTGACCTTATTACATAAGAGATTGGACACAGCAGAGTCCAGGGAAAAAGCAGGGAGTCAATCCACGGCTTCGACTGGGTCACCGGGCCCTTCTGGGTCTCAAAAACGTCCCCTATCCCAAATAGCAGACACTGATACCGACACGGATTCTGACTCCAGTGTCGACTACGATGATGCGAGGTTACACCCAAGGGTGGCCAAAAGTAAAAGATGTTTTGCATATCACAGATGACCCCTCGGTCCCTGACACGAGGGTGTGCATGTATAAGGAAAAGAAACCTGAGGTAACCTTTCCCCATCCCATGAGCTTAACGAGTTATTTGAAAAAGCTTGGGAAACTCCAGATAAAAAAACTGCAGATTCCCAAAAGGATACTTATGGCGTATCCTTTCCCTGCACAGGACAGGGTACATTGGGAATCCTCTACCAGGGTGGACAAGGCCTTAACACGCCTGTCCAAAAAGGCGGCGCTACCGTCTCCGGACACGGCAGCCCTCAAGGATCCTGCTGATCGCAGACAGGAAACTACTTTAAAGTCTATTTATGCGCATACAGGTGCTTTGCTCAGACCGGCAATAGCATCGGCGTGGGTGTGTAGTGCAGTGGCAGCTTGGACAGATACCTTGTCAGCTGACCTTGATACCCTAGACAGGGATACCATTTTATTGACTTTAGGCCACATTAAAGACGCAGTCTTATATATGAGGGACGCTCAAAGAGACGTTGGGCTGCTGGGTTCGAGAGCCAACGCCATGGCGATTTCTGCTAGGCGAGCCCCGTGGACCCGTCAATGGACGGGTGATGCCGACTCAAAGAAGCATATGGAGGTTTTGCCATACAAAGGTGAAGTTTTATTTGGGGAAGGTCTCGCGGACCTGGTTGCTACAGCTACCGCGGGTAAATCTACCTGTTTGCCTTTTGTTCCCCCACAGCAAAAGAAAACTCCACAGTATCAGATGCAGTCCTTTCAGTCGCATAAGTCCAGAAGAGGTCGGGGCTCATCTTTCCTCACCAGAGGTAAGGGTAGAGGAAAGAGAGCACCTGCTCCGGCTAGTTCCCAGGAGCAGAAGTCCTCCCCGGCTTCTACTAAATCCACCACATGACGCTGGGGCTCCACTGAGGAAGTCCGCATCGGTGGGGGCACGTCTTCGACTCTTCAGCCAGGTCTGGGTTCTGTCAGACGTGGATCCTTGGGCGATGGATGTTGTATCCCAAGGATACAAACTGGAGTTCGAAGAGGTGCCCCCTCGCCGATTTTTCAAGTCGGCCTTGCCAGCTTCTTCCCCAGAGAGGGAAATAGTGTTAGCTGCAATTCAAAAGCTGTGTCAACAGCAAGTGATTATTATTATTGTTATTATTATCCTTTATTTATATGGCGCCACAAGGGTTCCGCAGCGCCCAATTACAGAGTACATAAACAAATAATCAAGCAGGAAAACAGCAACTTACAGTTGACGACAATATAGGACAAGTACAGGGTAAATAAACATAGCTACATCAGCAGATGACACTGGAATAAGTAACAGGTGGCAGAAGACTGCTGTATTTGGTGCAGTTGAATATTATTAGAGTAAGAAAAGGATAAGCACATGAGGGAAGAGGGCCCTGCTCGTGAGAGCTTACATTCTAAATTATCACAGTTCCCCTAGTCCAACAGGGGAAAGGGTACTATTCAACCCTGTTCGTGGTCCCGAAACCGGATGGCTCGGTCAGACCCATTTTAAATCTAAAATCCCTAAACCTGTACTTGAAAAAGTTCAAATTCAAGATGGAATCGCTCCGGGCAGTGATCTCCAGCCTGGACGGGGGGGATTTTATGGTGTCACTAGACATAAAGGATGCATCCCTTCATGTCCCCATATATCCTCCTCATCAGGAGTACCTGAGATTCGCTGTACAGGGCTGTCATTACCAGTTTCAGATGTTGCCGTTTGGGCTTTCCACGGCCCCGAGGATTTTCACCAAGGTGATGGCGGAGATGATGGTGCTCCTGCGCAGGCAGGGAGTCCCAATTATACCGTACTTGTACGATCTCCTGATAAAAGCTAGATCGAGAGATCAATTGCTGAAAAGCGTGTCGCTCTCCCTGATACCCCTTTCACACAGCCATAAATTTCCCGGGTTAAAACACATGAACGCGCATCAACCTGGGAAATTTGTTGGTGTGAAAGGGTACAGGGACAAAAACCCGGGTTTTCTGTCCCCGCATTTCAACCCTGCAATCGACCAGGGTTGGTCCCGGGATGATCCCTGGACCCTGGACAGTGTGAATGGTGCAGGGATATGTCCCACCTTCCCGGGTTGCCTATACTGATGCTGATTGGCTATTCAGGGCACTTCCTGGTCTTGTCTTTTCTGAGACGCCCATTTTCAGAAAATGCAGGGCCATCCCGGGTTCAGTATGAAAGGTGCAGACCCGGGATGTCCCGGCAAAAAATGCTGGTGTGAAAGGTGCCAACCCGGGAATGTCCCTGCATGAGCCCGTGGCAGAATTCCCGGGTTTTGTCCCTGCATTTCTGGTGTGAAAGGGGTATGAGAGTGCTACAACAGCACGGTTGGATTCTAAATCTGCCAAAGTCTCAATTGATTCCAACGAGTCGTCTATCATTCCTAGGCATGATTCTGGACACGGAACAGAAGAGGGTTTTTCTCCCAATGGAAAAAGCCCAGGACCTCCAGAACATGGTCAGAGACCTGCTAAAACCAAAAAGAGTGTCTGTTCATCAATGCAGTCAAGTTCTGGGAAAAATAGTGGCAGCCTACGAGGCCATCCCCTTCGGCAGGTTCCATGCGAGGACATTTCAGTGGGACCTTCTGGACAAGTGGTCAGGGTCACATCTACAAATACATCAGAAGATAAGCCTGTCCCCCAGGGCCAGGGTGTCTCTCCTGTGGTGGCTGCAGAGTGCTCACCTTCTAGAGGGTCGCAGGTTCGGCATTCAAGACTGGGTTCTGATAACCATGGACGCGAGCCTCCGAGGATGGGGAGCAGTCACACAAGGAAGACATTTTCAGGAACTATGGTCAAGCCAGGAGGCTTGTCTACACATCAACGTACTGGAATTGAGGACCATATACAACGGCCTATGACAAGCGGAGAATCTTCTTCGCGACCTACCGGTTCTGATTCAATCAGACAACGTCAGCCGTGGCTCATGTAAACCGCCAAGGCGGGACAGGGAGCAGAGTGGCAATGGCGGAAGCCACCAGGATTCTTCGCTGGGCGGAAAATCACGTAAGCGCTCTGTCAGCAGTCTTCATTCCGGGAGTGGACAACTGGGAAGCAGACTTCCTCAGCACACACTATCTCCATCCAGGAGAGTGGGACTTCATCAAGAAGTTTTTGCAGAGATAACAATTCTTTGGGGACTTCTTCACATAGACATGATGGCGTCACGCCTCGACAAGTAGCTTCGGAGGTATTGTGCCAGGTCAAGTGCCCCTTCATGCAGTAGCGGTGGACGCCCTGGTGGCACCTTGGGTGTTTCAGTCGGTCTATGTGTTCCCTCCTCTTCCTCTCATCTCAAAGATATTGAGAATCATAAGACAAAAAAGAGTGAAAACAATCCTCATTGTTCCAGATTGGCCTCGAAGGGCCTGGTATTCAGATCTTCAGGAGATGCTCACAGAAGATCCGTGGCCTCTACCTCTCGGGAAGGACCTGTTGCAACAGGGGCCCTGCGTGTTCCAAGACTTACCGCGGTTACGTTTGACGGCATGGCAGTTGAACACCGAATCCTAGCTGGGAAAGGTATTCCGGAGGAAGTCATCCCTACTCTGATAAAGGCTAGGAAGGAGGTGATGGCGAATTATTTTCACCGTATCTGGAGGAAGTATGTATCTTGGTGTGAAGCCAAGAATGCTTCTATGGAAGATTTCCATCTGGGCCGTTTTCTCCACTTTCTACAGACAGGAGTGGATATGGGCCTAAAATTAGGCTCTATTAAGGTACAGATTTCGTCCCTGTCTATTTTCTTTCAAAAGGAATTTGCTTCTCTCACAGAAGTCCAGACTTTTGTAAAGGGAGTGCTGCACATCCAGCCTCCTTTTGTGTCACCAGTGGCACCATGGGACCTTAACGTGGTGTTACGGTTCCTGAAATCTCACTGGTTTGAACCTCTTCAAACAGTTGAATTAAAATTTCTCACATGGAAGGTGGTCATGTTGTTGGCCTTGGCGTCTGCAAGGCGGGTGTCCGAATTAGCGGCCTTGTCTCACAAGAGCCCCTATTTGATTTCCCATGTGGACAGAGCTGAGTTGAGGACTCGTCCTCAATTTTTGCCTAAGGTGGTTTCTTCATTTCATATGAACCAACCTATTGTGGTGCCTGTAGCTACGGGTGACTTGGAGGATTCCGAGTCCCTAGATGTAGTCAGGGCCTTAAAAATCTATGTAGCCAGGACGGCTCGGGTTAGGAAAACAGAAGCACTGTTTGTCCTATATGCAGCCCACAAAGTTGGCGCTCCTGCTTCGAAGCAGACTATTGCTCGCTGGATCTGTAACACGATTCAGCAGGCTCATTCTACGGCAGGATTGCCGTTACCAAATTCGGTAAAGGCCCATTCCACTAGGAAGATGGGCTCTTCTTGGGCAGCTGCCCAAGGTGTCTCGGCATTACAACTTTGCCGAGCAGCTACTTGGTCGGGTTCAAACACTTTTTTGCAAAGTTCTATAAGTTTGTTACCCTGGCTGATGAGGACCTTGCGTTTGCTCAGTCAGTGCTGCAGAGTCGTCCGCACTCTCCCGCCCGGTCTGGAGCTTTGGTATAAACCCCATGGTCCTTACGGAGTCGCCATCATCCTCTAGGATGTAAGAGAAAATAAGATTTTAAACCTACCGGTAAATCTTTTTCTCGTAGTCAATAGAGGATGCTGGGCGCCCGTCCCAGTGCGGACAAAATCTGCAAGGCTTGTATATAGTTGTTGCTTATATAAGGGTTATGTTACAGTTGAGATCAGTCTTTAGCTGATACTGTTTTGTTCATACTGTTAACTGGTTGCATATATTCCAAGTTATACGGTGTGGATGGTGTGGGCTGGTATGAATCTGCCCTTAGGTTAACAAAATCCTTTCCTCGTATTGTCCATCTCCTCTGGGCACAGTTTCTCTAACTGAGGTCTGGAGGAGGGGCATAGAGGGAGGAGCCAGTGCACACCCATTCTAAAGTTCTTTATAGTGCCCATGTCTCCTGCGGAGCCCGTCTATACCCTATGGTCCTTACGGAGTCCCCAGCATCCTCTACGGACTAGGAGAAAAAGATTTACCGGTAGGTTTAAAATCTTAGAGAAATAAATAACGTCCTAGTGGATGCTGGGAACTCCGTAAGGACCATGGGGAATAACGGGCTCCGAAGGAGGCTGGGCACTCTAGAAAGATCTTAGACTACCTGGTGTGCACTGGCTCCTCCCACTATGACCCTCCTCCAAGCCTCAGTTAGATTTCGTGCCCGGCCGAGGTTGGATGCACACTAGGGGCTCTCCTGAGCTCTTAGAAAGTTATAGTCTTAGAATTTGTTATTTTCAGTGAGACCTGCTGGCAACAGACTCACTGCAGCGAGGGACTAAGGGGAGAAGAAGCGAACTCGCCTGCTTGCAGCCGGATTGGGCTTCTTAGGCTACTGGACACCATTAGCTCCAGAGGGATCGACCGCAGGCCCAGCCTTGATGTTCGGTCCCGGAGCCGCGCCGCCGTCCCCCTTACAGAGCCAGAAGCAAGAAGATGGTCCGGAAAATCGGCGGCATGAAGACTCTGTCTTCACCAAGGTAGCGCACAGCACTGCAGCTGTGCGCCATTGCTCCTCTCACACACTTCACACTCCGGTCACTGAGGGTGCAGGGCGCTGGGGGGGGCGCCCTGAGGCAGCAATAAAAACACCTTGGCTGGCTAAAATACCTCAATATATGGCCCCAGGGGCTATATATGAGGTAAATACCCCTGCCAGAATTCCATAAAAAACGGGAGAATAGGCCGCGAAAAAGGTGCGGAGCCTATCTCCTCAGCACACTGGCGCCATTTTTCCCTCACAGCTCGGCTGGAGGGAAGCTCCCTGGCTCTTCCCTGCAATTCTACAGTACAGTAAGAGGGAAAAGAGAGGGGGGGCATTAAAATTGGCACTGTATACAGTATATTATATAAAAGCTATTGGGGACATAACTCAGTTAGTCCCTGTATATATATATATATAGCGCTCTGGTGTGTGCTGGCATACTCTTACTCTGTCCCCCCAAAGGGCTTTTGTGGGTCCTGTCCTCGTTTAGAGCATTCCCTGTGTGTCTGCGGTGTGTCGGTACGGCTGTGTCGACATGTTGAATGAGGAGGCTTATATGGTGACAGAACAGAGGCCGATATATGTGATGTCGCCCCCTGTGGGGCCGACACCAGAGTGGATGGATAGGTGAAAGGTATTAACAGACAGTGTCAACTCCTTACATAAAAGGGTGGATGACATAACAGCTGTGGGACAGCCGGCTTCGCAGCCCGCGCTTGCCCAGGCGTCTCAAAGGCCATCAGGGGCTCAAAAACGCCCGCTCTCTCAGATGGCAGACACAGATGTCGACACGGAGTCTGACTCCAGTGTCGACAAGGTGGAGACATATACACAATCCACTAGGAACATCCGTGACGGGATCCCGGCAATAAAAAATGTGTTATACATTTCTGACTTTAACCCAAGCACCACTAAAAATGGGTTTTAGGTTTGGGGAGAAAAAACAGGCAGTGTTTTGTTCCCCCATCAGATGAATAAATGAAGTGTGTGAAAGCGTGGGTTCCCCCGTTAAGAAACTGGTAATTTATAAAAAGTTACTGATGGCGTACCCTTTCCCGCCAGGTGGATAAGTTACGCTGGGAGATATCCCCTAGGGTGGATAAGGCGCTCACACGTTTGTCAAAAAAGGTGGCACTGCCGTCTTAGGATACGGCCACTTTAATAGGTACCTGTTGATAAAAAACAGGAGGCTATCCTGAAGTCTGTATTTACACACTCAGGTACTAGACTGAGACCTGCAGATAGTGCTGCTGCAGCGTGGTCGGTGACCCTGTCAAACAGGGATACTAGTTGGAAAACATAAAAACATATTAAAGACGTCGTCTTATATATGGGGGATGCACAGAGGGATATTTTGCCGGCTGGCATCCAAAATAAATGTAATGTCCATTCTGTCAGGAGGGTATTAGAGACCTGTCACTGGACAGGTGATGCTGACTTAAAAAGCGCATAGAGAGCCTTATAAGGGTGAGGAATTATTTGGGGATGGTCTCTGGGACCTCGTATCCACAGCAACTGCTGGGAAGAAATAATTTTACCTCAGGTTTCCTCACAGACAAAGGTACAGTCCTTTCGGCTTCAGAAAAGCAAGCTGGTCAAATGGCGCTTCCTTTCTGTACAGAGACAAGAGTAGAGGGAAAAAAGCTGCACCAGTCAGCCTGTTCCCAGAATCAAGATTCTTCCCCCGCCTCCTGTGAGGCCACACCATGACGCGGGTGCTCCACAGGTGTAGCCAGGTACGGTGGGGGGCCGTCTCAAAAATTTCAGCAATTAGTGGGCTCGCTCACAGGTGGATCCCTGTTTCTTTCAAGTAGTATTTCAGGGGTACAAGCTGGAATTCGAGATGTCTCCCCGCAGCCGTTTCCTAAAATATGCCTTGCTGACAACTCCCTCAGGCAGGGAGGCTGTGCTAGAGGCAATTAATAAGCGGTATTCCCAGCAGGTAATACTCAAGGTGCCCCTACTTCAACAAGGACGGGGTTACTATTCCACACGGGTTGGGGTACCGAAACCGCATGGTTCGGTGTGACCCATTTTATATTTAAAATCCTTGAACACAAAAATCGAGTTCAAGATGGAATCGCTCAGGGCGGTTATTCCAAGCCTGGACGAGGGGGATTACATGGTATCCTGGGACATCAAGGATGCTTACCTGCATGTCCCCATTTACCATCCTCGCCAGGAGTACCTCAGATTTGTGGTACAGCATTACCAAGTCCAGACCCTGCCGTTTGGACTGTACATGGCACCGAGGGTGTTTTATCAAGGTAATGGCCGAAATGTTGATACTCCTTCAAAAAAAAAAAAAAAAAAGGGAGTTGTAATTATCCCGTACTTGGACAATCTCGTTATAAGGGCGAGGTCCAAGGAGCAGTTGGTAGTCGGGGTAGCACTATTTTGGAAAGTGCTACAACAGCATGGTTGGATTCTAAACAGTCCAAAGTCACAGCTGGTTCCTATGACACGTCTACTGTTCCTGGGGATGGTTCTGGACATAAACCAGAAATAGTGTTTCCCCCGGAGGAGAAAGCCAAGGAGTTGTCATCTCTAGTCGGAGACCTCCTGAAGCCAAAATAGGTAGCGGTGCATCATTGCACGCGAGTCCTGGGAAAAATGGTAGCTTCCTACGAAGCAATCCCATTAGGCAGGTTCCATACAAGAACTTTTCAGAGGGACCTGTTGGACAAGTGGTCTGGATCGCATCTTCCGATGCATAGGCTGATAACCCTGTCTCCAAGGACCAGGGTATCTCTACGGTGGTGGCTGCAGAGTGCCCATCTTCAAGAGGGCCGCAGGTTCGGCATACAGGACTAGGTCCTAGTGACCATGGATTCCAGCCTTTGAGGCTGGGAGGCAGTCACACAGGGAAGAAATTTCCAGGGACTTTGGTCAAGTCAGGTTATTTCCCTACACATAAATATTCTGGACCTGAGGGCCATTTACAATGCCCTGAGGCCGGCAAGGCCTCTGCTTCAAAACCAGCCGGTACTGATCCAATCAGACAACATCACGGCAGTCGCCCATGTAAACCAACAGGGCGGCACAAGAAGCAGGATGGCGATGGCAGAAGCCACAAGGATTCTCCGATAGGCGGAAAATCATGTGTTAGCACTGTCAGCAGTGTTCATTCCCGGAGTGGACAACTGGGAAGCAGATCTTCTCAACAGACACGACCTCCACCCGGGAGAATGGGGACTTCCTCCAGAAGTCTTCCAATAGGATTGTACACCATTGGGAAAGGCCACAGGTGGACATGATGGCGTCCCGCCTCAACAAAAAGCTATAAAAGATATTGCATCGGGTCAAGGGACCCTCAGGCGATAGCTATGGACGCTCTGGTAACACCGTGGGTGTACCAGTCGGTTTATGTGTTCTCCCCTCTGCCTCTCATACCAAAGGTACTGAGAATAATAAGAAGGCGAGGAGTAAGAACGATACTCGTGGATGGCCAAGAAGAGCTTGGTACCCAGAACTTCAAGAATTTATATCAGAGGACCCATGGCCTCTGCCACTCAGACAGGACCTGCGGCAGCAGGGGCCCTGTCTGTTCCAAGACTTACCGCGGCTGCGTTTGTCGGCATGGCGGTTGAACGCCGGATCCTGAAGGAAAAGGGCATTCCGGAGGAAGTCATTCCTACGCTTACTAAAGCCAGGAAAGAGGTTACAGCAACTCATTATCACCGCATATGGCGAAAATATGTTGCATGGTGTGAGGCCGAAAGGGCCCCAACAGAGGAATTTCAACTAGGTCGATTTCTGCATTTCCTGCAAGCAGGAGTGACTATGGGCCTTAAATTGGGTTCCATTAAGGTACAGATCTCGGCTCTGTCGATTTTCTTTCAAAAAGAACTAGCTTCAGTACCTGAAGTTCAGACATTTATAAAAGGAGTGCTGCAGAGTCAGCCCCCGTTTGTGCCTCCTGTGGCACCTTGGGATCTCAACGTGGTGTTGAGTTTCTTAAAATCACATTGGTTTGAACCACTAAAAACCGTGGATCTGAAATATCTCACGTGGAAGGTGGTTATGTTATTGGCCTTGGCTTCTGCCAGGCGAGTATCAAAGTTGGCGGCTTTGTCTTGTAAAAGCCCTTATTTGAGATTTTCCATATGGATAGGGCAGAAGTGAGGACTCGTCCCCAGTTTCTCCCAAAGGTGGTGTCAGCGTTTCACCTGAACCAGCCTATTGTGGTGCCTAGGCTACTAGGGACTTGGAGGACTCCAAGTTGCTAGACGTTGTCAGGGCACTGAAAATATATGTTTCCAGAACGGCTAGAGTCAGAAAATCTGACTCGCTGTTTATCCTATATGCACCTAACAAGCTGGGTGCTCCTGCTTCTAAGCAGACTATTGCTCGTTGGATTTGTAGTACAATTCAGCTTGCACATACTGTGGCAGGCCTGCCACAGCCAAAATCTGTCAATGCCCATTCCACAAGGAAGGTGGGCTCATCTTGGGCGGCTGCCCGAGGGGTCTCGGCTTTACAATTTTGCCGAGCAGCTACTTGGTCAGGGGCAAACACGTTTGCAAAATTCTACAAATTTGATACCCTGGCTGAGGAGGACCTGGAGTTCTCTCATTCAGTGCTGCAGAGTCATCCGCACTCTCCCGCCCGTTTGGGAGCTTTGGTATAATCCCCATGGTCCTTACGGAGTTCCCAGCATCCACTAGGACGTTAGAGAAAATAAGAATTTACTCACCGGTAATTCTATTTCTCGTAGTCCGTAGTGGATGCTGGGCGCCCATCCCAAGTGCGGTTTATCTGCAATACTTGTACATAGTTATGGTTAACTAAATCGGGTTATTGTTGAGCCATCTGTTGAGAGGCTCTATTGTTTCATACTGTTAACTGTGTTTCATATCACGAGTTGTACGGTGTGATTGGTGTGGCTGGTATGAGTCTTACCCGGGATTCAAAATCCTTCCTTATTGTGTACGCTCGTCCGGGCACAGTACCTAACGGAGGCTTGGAGGAGGGTCATAGTGGGAGGAGCCAGTGCACACCAGGTAGTCTAAGATCTTTCTAGAGTGCCCAGCCTCCTTCGGATCCCGCTATTCCCCATGGTCCTTACGGAGTTCCCAGCATCCACTACGGACTACGAGAAATAGAATTACCGGTGAGTAAATTCTTATTTTTTTTTTCATCAAAAATTCTGTCTTGTTGAACGAGAATTCTCTTTTTAACTACAAAATTGGTGAGTAAGGGTCATTAAAGGCACATCAATGCTTTGTGCCTAGATGAAGAAGAGTTTTAGATCTGACATTTATGCAGTGCTTCTGTGAGAATGAAACTCCATGATAAACATTGCTTATGTTTTCAAAATATAACATTCTTCTGTAAAAGCAACAAAAAAAAAAAAATGACCAATGGGCAAGTGACATCAGCAAGATTAGATATACACACTAGCTGTAACTGATGGAGCTCTTTTGTGTCTGTTCAGTTTATGTCTTTATGAAGTGTAAAGTGTCTGTATTGAGGATTGTTCAGTTGTGCGTTGCTCATTGTGAATGGGATTAAGTTGTGGCACATCCGGAGTGTTGGCCACAGCTCTGGGAATACTGGGCTTTAAAAAAACAGGCAAACATTGGGAACTCTAGTTTCTCTTTATTGTACAGTGAAAAAGAAATGAACCTTCCCAACAAAGTAAACAGACTATGAATACGATCCCAGGTGTGTTCCTCCACGTCTTTTAACATGAATTGGAGCATGGCTTTTTCTCTAGAAATAGATCATCTGTTCTACTGACATTTATATATAATATGACACTGTGGAAATTGTTTTGCTGTGATCTAAAGGCTGTGGCCAAAAAATTAAACTGCTAGATAAATGGGGTATGCCAAGCATATTGAAAGCAAGGATACCCACACTGGTGCCCTGGGTAACTACAATTAGGCTAGAATTGGTGCATGATATGCTGACTTTCAAAGATGAGTGATTATGTTGGGCAGAAACATCAATGACCAAGATGGCTCAACTAGCGAAAGCTTCTGGAGCAATTGTCTAATGTGACCTCACCATGGAACTCCAGGATAGGGTAACTTACCTTCAGAGGTCAACCATGGTTTAAATCAGGGGTAGGTAGCTGTGGCACTCCAGCTGCTGTGGCCCTACACAACCCAGCATGCTCGGTCACCGTTCTGCTACTATGGAATGCTGGGATTTGCAGTGCTGCAGTAGCTTGAGTGCTACAGGTTGCCTACCCCTGGTTTATAGCATATACTTCAGGGTTGTCATGTGCCTTTGAGTTCATTTGCAGTGCAGTACGGGCAATCCACTGACGATCAAGTGTGAGTATGCCAGGTTAATCAATAACGCAGATTAGAAGGCTGCAGAGCAGTATACAATAGTTAGGGGGGCATGTTTAAACTGTTCATTACAATGGGGTAATGCGAGTTTAGTAATGAAAGCACCACTGCACTGGGCCGGGAAGGAGGGCGCTATAGGGGGTCTCTTTACTAAGCCTTGGAGATAAAGTACCAGCCAATCCTAACTTCCATGTTACAGGCTGTGTTTGAAAAATGACAGGAACTGATTGGCTGGTAATTTATCTCTCTGCACTTTTATCTCTCTTCAAGGCTTGGTAAATAGACCCCATAGTCTGATTAATCATCCTGCTCTCAATAAATGGAGTGTGCACTTGTGGTGCCAACTTTAAGCGTGCTACACCTAGGGTTGCCACCTCATGCATCATCGATTCCTGGAGAACATGTTGGGTTTCACCGAACGGGAAAATGTTGAAAGCTGCCCATACACCTAAAGATTTGTCAGATCTGGCTGGTTGGAATTAAAACCTGGTAATGGATGGGAGCAAATGACACTGGGAAACAAAAATGGTCAATCAGACAAATTGGTTAAATCCAATGATTTCACCAATTTGTCTGAACAACCGTTTTTGTCAGTTTTCCGGGATTTCGGAGCAAATGGTCAATTGTCATTTGCTCCCATACATTACCAGGTTTTCATTCCAACCAGCCAAATCTGACAATAAGGTGTTTATTCATGAAGCAGTGAAAAGTGTGGAGAAGTTGCACATGGAAACCAATCAGCTGCTTCGTATAATTTTCTGAATGCACTTTTATAAATGTTTCCTCAACAGTGATTGGTTGCCATGGACAACATCTCCACTGGCTCACTTCTCCACACTTTTCACTGCTTCATGAATACACCCCTAAATCTTTAGGTGTATGGCAGCATAAGTCTCTTATAAACTATATGGGCACCGCGTACACTGAAGACACGTCTCTGCTAAGCCAAAACTTGTTGCTGTATAGAGGGTATCATATTTTCCTTGTTGCTTGGAAGTTTTTGCCTCCAGTGTGCAACTGCTCTGTCTAACCTGTCCCTTTGGTTGTTTCTTTCTTAAATTAGTATTGCAAGTAGCAAAAGTAACACGGAATTAAGCCTTTGACGTTACGTTTTATAACCATATAATATACAGGATAATGACAATGTATGGGTATAAATGCTAGTATTGGTAATGTTTTTTTCTTTTCTTTCTATGAATGTATTATCAATTCAGCCACGATGCCCATACACATCTCTGCTGTGTCCACGCTGCCTATTGATGTGCTTAGTGCGATCGTCGTCTCCAGGGGGCACTCGTGACAGTTTGTATTTGGTGCAAGTGTCTGCAGAGCCCCTGTTCTGTCAGCATGCCCTCTCCACCTTAAGCCTGCGTCAGAGCGATCCCATTACTACCAAGTTCAGCCCCTTTAGTCGCAAACATATATGTGATTGAGACGCACGCATAGTGTATGCTTGGTTCTGAAGCATGTGCAGCACAATAATGGACACAATACGCTCCGCAAACAGCTGTACGTTGAATTTTGCTTCAGGCCCAATAAGCCCAAATGCAGGAAGACCAAGAAGTCCATACACTGAAGCATTCAAAAGTGACCGGCTGCTGCTGCGTGTGGGGTTTTTACACATCTTTCAGTGCAGAGCAATCTACTAAAACCTGGGTAACAGGCTTAGGGCCCCGTACACTAGGACGATTTTACACGATTTCATACAATTCCGATATATCCGTCTGATATATTGTATGAAATTGTGTACAATCGTATGTGTTCTAGATCGTATCCAATCTGATGCGCGTCCCCGTGGCTGTCAGACAGGATCCCCTAGGTCGTTGGTGCTGCACTAATGATATATCGGAATTGGATGAAAATAGTGTGTTTTTTGTGCATGTGATATATCTCATTCGATGTATCACAGGGAAGTGTGACTGGCATTCTCAGGACACTCCCAGCCCCCGTAGCCCTCTATGCAGCCCATCAGATATATCTCATGGTACAATTGTATGCCGTACGATATATTGCATGCGATGTATAGCGGCTTCATCAATCGCATGCGATATATCTTATGCAACAATAGCACAAAAGTACTAAATTATATGGAATGACATCCGACTTCAGCCTCAGACATATCGTTGTAGTGTATGGGGCCCTTAACGCTAGCTCTGACTGGTATTCTGCCAAGTTTTGCTTTAGTGATGGGTGAAGGGAGAGTGTTGTAAACGTTATAAATTACATTTGAAGCGATTTTTGCAGCACACAGGCAGATGTGTAACAAACCTGTTATTCTATGTTTTGTATCCATCTGAAGGCTGCAGGGAACTGCGCAACTATTATTAACTACATTTCCTGATAAAAGAATGTGGCTGAGAGGTCAAATTCAACATCAGGCTTTCTGTTGTATCCCTTACCACAAAATCTTGTCATTGATCATGAACAGTCGTGCCCTATCATTTTCACATACACTGCTTATATACAGGGGAAGGAATCTCCCATCTTGAGGGGTCCATAGATCTGTCAGGCATCAGGGCAATTTATTCCTTGTTGTTCTCTTGATGCCTGTCAGGGGATCTGTAAAATGCAACATGTTGGAAATCCTCAATTCGCCAGTTCTGACCAAAAAAAGGCTGGCATATCGGTAACGCACTGTATTTTCCCGATTTACCTGAAGGGTCGCTGATTAACGACCAGGGAATTGGATCAACAGAACGGGGAATCAAGCCATGTATCAGACGGGTGATTCCCCATTGCCAATTGGCAGTCAAAACTGCCGACCGCTGAACATCGATGATTGCAAATCTGTCTGGGAATCCCCGACTTACTGATCCCAATAATTTTTTGGTTGGAATTGGTGAATCGAGGATTTCCATCACCAATTCCCCCGACCCAACATGTTGGGTTTCACCGAGCGGGAAAATGCCCGGATGGGCCCCATTACCCTCTTCATCCAGGGAAGTATTCCTGCTGCCTAGGCCCATCGGCTGTATTGTAAGTGATGCATGCTATCATTATGGGAGTGTTGGTGTACCTTTTATCTATACTGGTTGGGCTCTTCAGTCTTTTTATTTTATTTTATTTTATTTTATTTTTGTATATGATAGTCACAAACTTTTTCCATTTTGCAAACTTCAGCGTATGTTAAAAAAAGTACTCACTGGCGTTAGTCCTGATTTTATAAGGACTATAATACAGGCTCTGCACTGTTGGAGAAATCATTCCAATCGCCTATAAAACTTTTTAAATGTTTGTTACTTTTCAGGCGGTTATGGAACCTTTGAGAATGGATCTATAGTCTAGCAGAGAGTGGGTGGACGGGTGATACAGCACATTAGGGTTTGTTTGAGATTATGATGTGGCAGGAACTCTCCCTAACTGTTCATTCTAGTGACACAGATTGAACTTTGCCTGAAAAGCTGACGTGGTTCCCCTTCTTTCCCTCGTCTGTAGCTCCATTTTCCCTTTGTGTGCTCTGTTAGTTTCTGTTTATTTCCTTTTTTCCTCTCCACCCACACTGCAATTCTATTCCTGTTATTCATGCTCCTTTCTGCAGAATTTCCACGGCTCTCTCCAGTGATCTCATCCTACTGTATTTCTCATCTAGCTGGTAGACTCATCAGTGCATTGGGTCTTCTGCTTATCCTGGCTAGTCTCCCTCTACTCCTACATGGAGGTCGTACATAGAAAAGCTACTTGAGGACAATAGAGGCTGATCCTTGAAGTGAAACTTTTGTTCTTTAACAAGATACAGAAGTGAATATTTTTTTTATGGGTTTTTTTTGGGAGGTAGGCTATTTCCATTTCTGACATTATACAAAATGGTTTAAGTAAAGATTTTGGGGTTTTTTTTGGTGGGTTGTTGGTTTCTTTTTTGTTTTTTTTCTTTTGTTTTTTAAGTTTCTGTTTGCTTTGGTCCTTTTACTGTTTTAGTATTTGAAGTGTGAATTAGATTTTAGGTCTAACAGCTGTTTAGAATGATATCTGCCTATATTTGTCTACATTGCTTCCCCCTCCTCCAGCCTGCTCGGCGAGTAGGGGGTGTGTCCGGCAAGAAGGGGGCTAGACAGGGGGCATGGCAGCACAAATGCGCCATCGTGGCTCTGCCCCCGCTACACAGTGCCAAGAAAACAGGCACTAGATAGCAGGGGGCAGAGCTACGATTCAGCGCGTATTGTCATCTGCTTCCCTTTAGACTGCCCACTGGTGCTTTGTTGTGGGTGAATAAGTGGGGTTGCGGGTGCGGGCGGTGGGTGTGGGAGATTTGATTACCTATCCAGGGGGTTCGGGAGCGCCAGTCGATTTTCGGGGGGCACCTGGCCCTTCTGGGAGGGAAAACAAGTATGTATATGCCTGGTAATACAACTCTTAAGGGGCCCATACTTTAGAGGATGCCAGGGTCAGAGAAATCCAACTTATTGGAAATCCTTAATTTTCCGATACCAACCAAAAAAATGATCAATGAGTCCCTTTTTCCTAGTACCCTGACAGAACGCTAATCATTGATGTCCACCGATCGGACCTGTGTCAGAGAATCACCCACCTGATGTTTAGCCTTTGTTCCCAGAGCCTCCTCTGCTGTCCATCCGCAAGTCTCAGAGAAAATGGCCACTGCGTCATTTGCCCTCTGATTTGTGCTGCTGTTGCCGCACCGACGTGGGACTCTGGAGAGATATATGTTCAGACATGGGTGTGCAGTTTTGACCATTCCAGACCCAGGGGCCCATGTGCACAGCACACCCAGTACCCATTATAGATATGCCAGTGTTTAACTTACAGGTAATATATATTTATTTTATACAGAAGTCCTAGAGCATTCTACACGTTCTGGTTTCCTACATTCATAAGTGGCGCTGAGAACTTTTTATTTCAAAATTATTTTTTTTAAACTAAAGGTGTTTAATATTTCTAATCAACTATTTGTTGCCTAATAATGAAAATAATAAAATCATTCGGGGGGAAAGGGGTGGCCTGACCTCTGAATCCGCCCCTGATCATATACAACTCTGTCGCACCTCTACTCACAGCTTCATGGGGCTATCTGGGCAGTAACAGGCCAAACGCTCCCTGGGTGTGTCGTGGGCACATATGGGCACTGCTGAGTTGGGTATAAGTAGAGATCTGTTTGATTTTGGGCAGATCACCAATTTATAGGACTGGTGCATACGCGTGCTGATAATGACAGCTACTTCAGTCTGCGGGTGGGTGGAGGAGGTGCGGCTGCATGGAGCTGCTGATGTGTGCAACAATACAGGCGATCGTCCGCATTTCGTTCCATACACCCAGTGGGGTGCTATTCAGTATGCCAGCTGTTGGGATCCCAGCGCTCAGTATACCGGCGCCGTACTCCCGACACCCGGCATACTGACAACTATTCTCCCTCTTGGGAGTCCACGACCCCCCTGGAGGGAGAACAAATAACGTAGCGCGCCACCATGCCCACAAGGTGGCAAGCGCAGCGAGCTCGCAAGGGGCTCATTTGCGCTCGCACAGCTGCTGGCGGTTGGGATGCCGACCGCCGGCATAACATACTACACCCCACCCAATGCACCCGCTCACTAACTGTATAAAGAAAATAAAAGCTCGCCCATCTCACACACTCTACTTGTAAACTGCTAATCCCCATCCATGACCTCTTCTTCTCAGATAAACGTCACCTTCTGCCTATAACAGATACTGTAAGTAGGTCACACAATCGGACATGTCAGCCCTCTAGTACCAGAATGCGACGAGGAGGTGGGGTGGACTACGCATTTCCCCTCACTGCTCATTTACAGTGCGACCAATCTGTTCCATAACTCGTGTTCTCATCATTTGAAGTGCATACTATTCAGATTTCTCTGTTTGTTGCTGTCTGTTTATTGACCCCCTGGACCTCATCAGCTGTTACTCTACCTGGCTTCCTATTTTGTATCCTCCAATATCCCTACAGTTATTGTGGAGCCACCTTCATCTCAAGCCTACCCTCTAACATCATCTTTTGTCCTTTCGTTGAAGTGACTTGACTACTCACTGTACTGGCCACCACCTGGATTTTGTTTTCTCCGGGCTTTGTTCAGTATGTGATTGCCTGAACACTTTTTTTAATATTAATAAATATATATATAACCTTGTTATTTCTGATCACCTTGACAAAGGGGCGTGCGAGCCCCGAAACGTTGGTTCATTTGCTGATGTGAATACACGGTTTCACTGCTTAAGTCTCTGAGTGCCGCAGGTCTTTTTTACCACGTTTATTAATATATATATATATATATATATATATATATATATATATATATATATATATATATATATATATATATATATATATATATATATATATATATATATATATATATATATATCGAAAAAATAAAGGGAACACTAAAATAACACATCCTAGATCTGAATGAATGAAATACTCTTATTAAATACTTTGTTCTTTACATAGCTGAATGTGCTGACAACAAAATCACACAAAAATTATCGATGGAAATCAAATTTATTAACCCATGGAGGTCTGGATTTGGAGTCACTCAAAATTAAAGTGGAAAAACACACTACAGGCTGATCCAACTTTGGTGTAATGTCCTTAAAACAAGTCAAAATGAGGCTCAGTAATGTGTGTGGCCTCCCTACAACGCCTGGGCATGCTCCTGATGAGGTGGCGGATGGTCTCCTGAGGGATCTCCTCCCAGACCTGGACTAAAGCTTCCGCCAATTCCTGGACAGTCTGTGGTGCATGGAGCGACACATGATGTCCCAGATGTGCTCAATTGGATTCAGGTCTGGGGAATGGGTGGGCCAGTCCATAGCATCAATGCCTTAGTCTTGCAGGAACTGGTGACACACTCCAGCCACATGAAGTCTAGCATTGTCTTGCATTAGGAGAAACCCAGGGCCAACCGCACCATCATATGGTCTCACAAGGGGTCTGAGGATCTCATCTCGGTACCTAATGGCAGTCAGGCTACCTCTGGCGAGCACATGGAGGGCTGTGCGGCCCCACAAAGAAATGCCACCCCACACCATTACTGACCCACTGCCAAACCGGTCACGCTGGAGGATGTTGCAGGTAGCAGAACGTTCTCCTTGGCGTCTCCAGACTCTGTCACGTCTGTCACATGTGCTCAGTGAGAACCTGCTTTCATCTGTGAAGAGCACAGGGCGCCAGTGGCGAATTTGCCAATCTTTGTGTTCTCTGGCAAATGCCAAACGTCCTGCACGGTGTTGGGCTGTAAGCACAACCCCCACCTGTGGACGTTGGGCCCTCATACTACCCTCATGGAGTCTGTTTCTGATCGTTTGAGTAGACGCATGCACATTTGTGGCTTGCTGGAGGTCATTTTGCAGGGCTCTGGCAGTGCTCCTCCTGTTCCTCCTTGCGCAAAGGCGGAGGTAGCGATCCTGCTGCTGGGTTGTTGCCCTCCTACGGCCTCCTCCACGTCTCCTGATGTACTGGCCTGTCTCCTGGTAGCGCCTCCATGCTCTGGACACTACGCTGACAGACACAGCAAACCTTCTTGCCACAGCTCGCACTGATGTGCCATCCTGGATGAGCTGCACTACCTGAGCCACTTGTGTGGGTTGTAGAATATCCTATAATTTCCACCTGTTGTCTATTCCATTTGCACAACAGCATGTGAAATTGATTGTCAATCAGTGTTGCTTCCTAAGTGGACATTTTGACTTCACAGAAGTGTGATTGACTTGGAGTTACATTGTGTTGTTTAAGTGTTCCCTTTATTTTTTTGAGCAGTGTATTATGATACAACATGAAATTAGGTCTTCTTCCCTGAGCAACAACCAGCTCAATTCTCCATCTGGTCCCACAAATGAGGAGGCAGTATCTACCATATTCCCTACCCACTTTAATATCTGACTGTCCCCTCGCGAATCAATCATTTGCTTTAACCTTCTAAATTAAGCCTGTGGGTGTGATAGCAAAAGCGGGCCGTCGAGCGTCGGTTACCTGACCCGGGTATCCAGATTGCCGTGATATAGATATATATTAAAACTGGAAACTCCTATTATGCTATAGTTTGTAAGCTTCCAACAGTGTCTTCAGGAATTTGCTGACATGCGTGTTGAGAGTAACATTGTTGGAAGTGTAATGGTAAACACAGTATGCCGGACACAGGGGTATGGGACTTAGGGTCAACAGTGTCTAGGCCGACATGGTAAAAGGTCGACATAATTTTTGATTGTGTGTTTTTTTTTTTTGGTGTCGTTTTCTTCATAAAGTGACCGGGAACCCCAAATAGTGCACCGTGTTTGCTCGCCATGCTTCGGGCAAGGTGCCTCGCTGCGCAAGGCACAGGTTACCGTTCCCAATCGTAGTCCACGTGGATCTTTAAGTATGATAAACTTTTTAAAAAAAATTAAAAAACCTTATGTTGACCTTTTTCCACGTCGACCTAGTCACTGTCAACCAATGGGTGTCGACCTAAAGTCCGGATACCCCGACACAGTACTAGTGTTTAGGTAAAGCACTGTAACAGAGTCTGCATTACAACCTTAAATGGAATACACTTGTGGTTAGTCGAAACGGGAATGTTGGCACCAGTATACCGACACTGTTATAATGCTACATAAAACTAAAGCTTTAATCGGCTGGTGAAGTGGCACGTTCAAAGTTATAATGCCAGTACAGTTAAAGTGCATTAAGTAGTAATACCACTCACCCTGGTATTCTCGCATCATCGTAGTGACTGTCAACATATTGGCTACAAATTCTTTAAACTCCGTCATACTGCCGACACAGTGTCAATGCTTTACTATTACTGATGTCGTCATAATGTGGTCGAAGGTACCTTGCCATCATTGTCCTTGTCGGGAACTCCTAATGATCCCAGGCCTTCTAATTACTTGGTCTGCTCATACTAGGGCATGGTTTATTATTGTTTGCCCCTAATTGGCTGCAGAGAATGCTGAGTGATAATAAGAGGTCAAATCAATAGATTCCTATGCAACAGTGCCCCCTAGCTGTCGGTGTATATTTTTTGCTTTTAGGTTTGTTTTTTATTCTTTGTCACGCAATCGCTTGTGAACAAAGCATACCCCAGGATTAAGATTTGTATTCTGTTATTTCAGCACATTATCCGCATGAAGCAGTAAATGCTGTCTATTCCACGCCTAGCTGTCCTGCCCTTCTGCTTTCTATCGGATGACTAACATGTTGTAGACCTGGAAATATGCAGTTTATTTTTGTCGTTTATTTATATTAAATATTTATCATCTTGAAATTCATTAAAACAGTAGAAACTCCTAATACAGACTATAAGGTATATTCAATTGAAGTCAAAACTGCCGTCTTGTTGGGAAGACGGCAGTTTTCTACTTTTTCAGGTCGGAAAGGGGTTCCGACCTATTCAATCCCCGGCTTTTTTATCTGACAAGTCGGGGAATTCGACTTGTCGGAAAGCACGTGGATCGGCGGAATAGCTGCCGATCCGCGTGCTTCTGTCAGATACGGGGCCAAATCCGACAGGTTTTGGCCCCGTTTCCGACCATCTCAATCTGACTTTTAAAAAGTCGGATGGAGATGAGGGTGCTGAGAGCAGCGGCTACAGCAGCGTAGCCGGAGGATTGGTCACCACCGCCGTTCACGGCAGCGCCCACCCGGCTCCAGCAAGCGAGACCTGCCGTGAGGTCTGGCGGCAGTACCCCATCCTCCGGCTAAGCTGCTGTAGCCGCTGCTTTTCCCCTCTCAGCACCTTCATCTCAATACGGCTTTTTTTTTTTAAAGTGTGATTTGAGATGGTCATTGAATAGGTCCTCTCGGATCCATTCCAACAAATTCGACTTTAATTGAATATACCCCTAAGTGTGATATTTATAAAGCATGGAGAGAGATTGGGGTCTGTGTACAAAGCCTTGGAGAGAGATAAAGTGGACGGAGATAAAGTACCAGCCAATCAGCTCCTAACTGCCATGTCACAGGATGGGTTTGAAAAATAAGTTAGGAGCTGATTGGCTAGTACTTTATCTCCATTCAAGGCTGAGTAAATAGACCCCAAAGTACAAGCCAACCAGCTCCTGACTGCCATGTTACAGGCTTATCCCCCACTTATCAGGTACATACCTAGAAATGCAATTCTAATTGCAGAAGGCAGCTTTCCCGATAAGAGCTGCACTTTGCGATAGAACTTCTGGGTTTTGGATCCTTCTCAGGGACAATGTGAAAAGAAACCCATATTACCCACTGGGTCGAAGCTCCAGGATTTATTGCATTCTGGAGCAATACACATACAGGAATGCGGTAAGAACTTAGAAAATGGGAAAAACACTTTGATTAAGGCTTTCATTATGTTAATACCTTTTGGTTTTTTACTAGGAACCTTTGTATTATTGTTGTGGCCCTTTATTTTTATATATATATAGTATAATATTTTAATTTTATTTTATTTTTTTACAGGTGTGTCCACATACATCTTTGCTTTTTAACCAATTTGGCACAACATGCCAAACACGGCTAAGCTGTTTTTCACGAGTAGCGAGTGCATGTGTATTTTTTTGTTTTTTTCTGGTTTGCCATAATAGAATATGTCTCAAGTAATATATTAAAGAAGCAAATTAAGAAAAATCACAAGGCATGGCTAAATCTCCTGATATAGATATAGATATATAGATATGTATTGGGTGCCAAATGGTAGATGGTGTGCAAGGATGAATATGTTGAAATGCATTCTTTGGATGGGAAAGCACTTCTGTTATGAAGCCACTGGATCTTACACCGCACAATCTATGGTATTTGTTTAGAGGTTAATGGATCTTCAGTGTGCATTCCTGAAATGTCAGATCCTAGCGTGTGTGCTCCCTGTGATTATGTGGCGGCACAAGCTGGGAACCCAACATACTGTAGGAGAAAATGTTCCTTTGCAGATCTGTTGTCTGAAGGACATTAGTGCGGCATCGGTGAGAGATGACCTTAACGCATGAGAAGTAGACTGAGTGAGTTATGTGATTGCTTTGGTGTCCTACAGTTTTTGCTGAAAAAGTTTATGAACTCCAGACTTTAATACTTACTGGAATGTTCTGCTGAATACTGCATAGCCTTTCTAGTGTAGGTGGATTGTATGGTTACAATAAAACACCCTTTTCATGCGGAGTGGGTTGTTGCAGCTCTTCCACTGTTACTAAGCAGGGTGAAAAGTTTTTATCACAAACACACCAGATTTGTGTATATATTTATCTTAGCTATCTACTGTATCTATATATTCCCCAAGAGGGAAGGCTGTGAAGAGCCTCTAATATTTTGGAACGAACATTCCCTGAATACAGATGAATTACAGTTTGGAGGATAATTAGGGGATTGCTGCGTTTGTGTTTCTTTTTTTTTTTTAAATGTTGTGGTCACATACGACGTGCTGTGCATTAAAGCCTATTCGTGTATATATATGTGTGTGTGTGTGTGTGTGTGTGTGTGTGTATATGTATGTGTATATATATATATATATATATATATATATATATATATATATATATATATATATATATATATATATATATTAATTATTAGTGTGTGTAGATATATGTATGTCCAGCAGTGTGACGTGGCCGTCTCTCCCACCTCTTCGTGGGTGGCGCCGGTATTGTGACGTCATCATCGCCGATCAGCTGGGAGCAAGGCAATGCATTCTGGGACTGTAGTTAGGGAAGCCGGCGGCCGGTAACTAGGGAAGGCGTGTGACCGCCGGAAACATGTTCAAAGTACAGAGTGTTCGGCAGCACCCTGGAAGAGGGGGGAGACGAGTGGAAACATATAAACATGACCTAGTACATTTTTCAAAAAATAAAAGTAAAGGTACATGGCCTTAAGTAGTGTGTAAACAAAATATGGTAACCGGAATTTATACTGGAGATATACTGTATATATTATTATTTGTGTACACAGAGCCTGCCAGTAATAGAAATAAAAAGCACATAAATATATGTGAGAGGAATGGAATAGTTCGTATTATAGGAAGATGCTCCACAGGATTTTATCATTAAGTCCTTTTTGGATATACAGTGTACAGGGTATAAATCCACTTGGATTTCATCTGTAACAATCTGCAACTTCTGTCCCCTCCTCTTATACCGTAAAGTATACAATTGATGACCCGCTTCTTTGTAGTGTCTGGCCACTGGTTGGTCTGATGTCTTGCCTGCCAATGCTTGTTCCATAGATAATTTATGCATGGCCATGCATTCCTTGAACATGCGGGTGGTTTGGCCAATATAGCATAGTCCGTATGGGCAGGTAATCCTATAAATGACATATCGAGTGGTGCAAGTTAGCACATGATTGATCTTGTATTTTTTACCAGTGTGTGGGTGGTTAAATGTAGAGCCCACTTCGAGATAGCTACAGGTGACACATGTGACACCCTTTGTAACACCCTGGTTTCCTGTAAGAGGTGTATGAATTTTGTTGGAGGAGGGGGGGTGATATCCGTTATTACCACCATGGTTTTTTATATTTCTACCTCTACGGTAACTGATGAGGGGTTTGTATTTTTTGAGGTTCCCACTTTGCGGTTCCCACTTTGAGTTCTATTGGGAGAAAAGTGCTATATCAGTTTTGTATTATTATTATTATTATTATTATTATTAGTTTGATACGTGGGAATTAGCATTGAAGCCCTACTTTCAATGGACCAAAAAGATAAAGCATCTTAGTTAGCTGGTGCCAGGTTGTCCGCTGTACATTATTCATCTGAATCGTCACCCCTGACTGTTGTTTTCCATCCCGTTACAGGGTGTGAAGATTTTCCGGATTCTCATCTTAGGGGAACTGGAGAGAGGACAAAGCCAGTTTCAGGCTCTATGTTTCATTACCCAACTACAGAACAATGAGGTTATCCCCAGTGAGTCTATGTCCAAGCTGCGGCAGGTAAGGATAATCTCATTCTAAAAAATGAGGGACATAAGGGTCAATTTACTAAACCTTGGATGGAGATAAAGTGCAAGCTAATTAGCTCCTAATTGCTATGTTACAGTTAGGAGCTGATTGGCTGGTACTTTATCTCCGTCCAAGGCTTAGTAAATAGACCCCCTGGGCGGGATGTACTAAACGGAGAATACGGTAAACCCCCTGTTTAGCGCATTTTCCTAATGTACTATCCCCCGGCCGCCAGGTCAGCGCCGCGGCGGGGTTCGCCAGCTTTTGCTGGCGACATCCCATAGAAGCCAATGGGCTTCTCTCCACAGCGCTGGGTGAGGGATCTTATCGGATCCCTCCCAGCATGCATGGCGCCCTCCCCCGTCACCCAGCGCATGCGCAGACTGACTCCCGGGGCCGAATCCCGGAAGTCAGGCTGCCGCTGCGCATTGCAGAGGACCGCTCGTATCGGAAGAGTTGTCCTCTGCAATGCTGATCGCATATGTAAGTATGTACAACCATATGTACAACCATATGTACAAAACATGTATGAAACATGACTATGAATGTGTTTTCCATATTTGATGCTAATATTTTTAAATTGATATTTGTGCTTAAGTATGCCCTTGTTTTAAAGATTAAAACACTAAATAAAATGATGTACAGTACGTGACGAGCGTTTTATGCAGCAGTAGATTCATTCTGATATAACCTGCATAATGCAATGTACTCTTACCCTTGGATAAGCCAGCTCTCCAATAAGAAGACATTCTATCGATAACAGAACTACAGGTATTTCCTACCAGAGGAAGCAAAACTGAGAGCAGCATTTGTTATGATGGAAAGCAAACGGGGCTGGATGAAAGGTAGAGGTCATCTGCTTAAGGGGTCCTTAGTTCATACTTTGGGTACCAAGGAAGCTTCACTTCTGCTAAAACAATGTGGATCGGGATCTAATTTATAGGGGTATATGCAATTGCGGTCGAATTCCCGAAAATGTCGAAAAACTGGACATTTTCGCCCAAAAAAAAAATTCGACAATGCAATTCAGTACTTTTCGTCAAAAAAACGGACTTTCCAAATTCGACTTTTTGAAATTCGACATTTGTCAAATTCGACATTTCTGCAATGGTACAAATGCGGCAATTCGACAAAAGTATATTCAATTGAAGTTTGGAAATTCGACAACAGTGCTTTTAGACAGTAAATTCGTCATTTTCAATCCGCCACACTTTGGTGGCGGAATCTAATAAAAAATTTTAAAAACCTGTTTTGTTTTGTTTTTTTTGGTGTTTTTTTTATTGGTAATAGCATATCTATTTATATTAGAAGGGATTAGGTACTTGGTTTGTCTATTTTGGAGGCACAAGTATTATTTATATATTTTTAAAAATATTATTATTTTTTTATTTTATTTTTTTTAAATGGAATGGTAAAAATCAGAAAAAAAATTGCGTGGGGTCCCCCCTCCTAAGCATAACCAGCCTTGGGCTCTTCGAGCCGGTCCTGGTTCTAAAAATCCGGGGTAAAAACTGACAGGGGATCCCCCGTATTTTTAAAACCAGCACCGGGCTCTGCGCCTGGTGCTGGTGCAAAAAATACGGGGGACAAAAAGTGTAGGGGGTCCCCCGTATTTTTTACACCAGCATCGGGCTCCACTAGCTGGACAGATAATGCCACAGCCGGGGGTCACTTTTATACAGCACCCTGCGGCCGTGACATTAAATATCCAACTAGTCACCCCTGGCCGGGGTACCCTGGGGGAGTGGGGACCCCTTCAATCAAGGGGACCCCCCCCCAGACACCCAAGGGCCAGGGGTGAAGCCCGAGGCTGCCCCCCCCCCCCCCCCCCCATCCAAGGGCTGCGGATGGGGGGCTGATAGCCTTGAGAAAAATGAAAGAATATTGTTTTTTTCCAGAAGAACTACAAGTCCCAGCAAGCCTCCCCCACAAGCTGGTACTTGGAGAACCACAAGTACCAGCATACGGGTGGAAAAACGGGCCCACTAGTACCTGTAGTTCTACTGGAAAAAAAATACCCAAATAAAAACAGGGAGACACACACCGTGAAAGTAAAACTTTATTTCACACCTGCCGACACACACATACTTACCTATGTTGACCCGCCGACTGCCACGCCCCCCTCGTCACTGAAGAATCCGGGGTACCTGTGAATAAAATTATACTCACCTGATCCAGTGTCCAGATTATAATCCACGTACTTGTCAAAAAAAAAAAAAAACGACCTGGCGGACTGAAAGGGGTCCCATGTTTACACATGGGACCCCTTTCCCCGAATACAGAGACCCCCCCGTGACTGCTGTCACAGAAAGGTCTCTTCAGCCAATCAGGAAGCGCCACTTCGTGGCACTCACCTGATTGGCTCTGCGCGTCTAAACTCAGACGCGCATCGCACAGCTCCCTCCATTACTTTCAATGGTGGGAACTTTGCGGTCAGCGGTGAGGTCACCCGCGGTCAGCGGCTGACCGCGGGTAACCCCACCGCTGACCGCAAAGTTCCCACCATTGAAACTAATGGAGGGAGCTGTGCGATGCGCTGTGTGACAGCTCCGACGCGCAGAGCCAATCAGGTGAGTGCCACGAAGTGGCGCTTCCTGATTGGCAGAAGAGACCTTTCTGTGACAGGAGTCACGGGGGGGTCTCTGTATTCGGGGAAAGGGGTCCCATGTGTAAACATGGGACCCCTTTCAGTCCGCCAGGTCCGGGTGTTAGTTTTTTTTTTTTTTTTTGCTAAGTACGTGGATTATAATCTGGACACTGGATCACGTGAGTATAATTTTATTCACAGGTACCCCGGATTCTTCAGTGACGAGGGGGGTGTGGCAGTCGGCGGGTCAACATATGTAAGTATGTGTGTGTCGGCAGGTGTGAAATAAAGTTTTACTTTCACGGTGTCTCTCCTGTTTTTATTTGGGTATTTTTTTTCAGTAGAACTACAGGTACCAGCGGGCCCGTTTTTCCACCCGCATGCTGGTACTTGTGGTTCTCCAAGTACCAGCTTGCGGGGGAGGCTTGCTGGGACTTGTAGTTCTTCTGGAAAAAACAATATTCTTTCATTTTTCTCAAGGCTATCAGCCCCCCATCCGCAGCCCTTGGATGGGGGGGGACAGCCTCGGGCTTCACCCCTGGCCCTTGGGTGGCTGGGGGGGGGACCCCTTGATTGAAGGGGTCCGCACTCCCCCAGGGTACCCCGGCCAGGGGTGACTAGTTGGATATTTAATGCCACGGCCGCAGGGCGCTGTATAAAAGTGACCCCCGGCTGTGGCATTATCTGTCCAGCTAGTGGAGCCCGATGCTGGTGTAAAAAATACGGGGGACCCCTACTCTTTTTGTCCCCCGTATTTTTTGCACCTGCACCAGGCGCAGAGCCCGGTGCTGGTTTTAAAAATACGGGGGATCCCCTGTCAGTTTTTCCCCCGGATTTTTAGAACCAGGACCGGCTCGAAGAGCCCGAGGCTGGTTATGCTTTGGAGGGGGGACCCCACGCAATTTTTTTCGGGTTTTTTCCCGTTTTTTAAAAATCTAATCAAAATCCGTCAGATCGTCCGTTTTTCGACAGTGGGACTGTCGAATCCGTTTTTTATTGAATATGTTGAATTCCGGCACCCACTTGCCGGAATTCGACGGTCGAATTGTGTCGAATTAAAAAACGGACGAAAAATTGCCGCGATTCGCTGGCAATTGCATATACCCCATAGAAGCCACTCCTGTTTGAGAGGTTGACTTTTGAGTCATATCCTTAATGGAAGATAATCGTGTTGTTGGGGTGTTTTTTGTGGGGGGGTTTTTTGTGTGTGGTTTTTGTTTCTTATTGTTTTTTATCTCTGTGATCTGAGCAAAACTGGGATCAACTTTCAAGTCTATTCTAACCTCCAATTTTTTTTTCTATTTTAAACCTATATTTTGGAAGGTCAGCTGGGTGCGGTGACCTTAAAATGATTTTATCCGTATACCACCACAGCTGTAATCTGTTTTACCTATTGTGTACATGTTGAATATGGTTTGAATGGCAAGTGCCTAAATCAAAGGGTACCATGTCCCGGTGTTGGAACCAACCTACAATACTGTGCAAAAGTTTTAGGCTGGTGTAAAATAAAAAAAATGCTGCAGAGTAAGAATGCTTTCAAAAATAGAAGTGTTAATAGTATATTTGTATCAATTAACAAAATGCAAAGTGAATGAACAGAAGAGAAATCTGAATAAAATCAATATTTGGGGTGTCAAAACGGCATCCGTTCTCCTAGGTACACTTGTTAAAAGTCAGGTATTTGGTAGGATTTATAGGGGGTAATTCCAAATTGATCGCAGCAGGAATTTTGTTAGCAGTTGGGCAAAACCATGTGCACTGCAGGGGAGGCATATATAACATGTGCAGAGAGAGTTAGATTTGGGTGTGGTGTGTTCAATCTGCAATCTAATTTGCATTGCAAAAATAAAGCAGCCAGTATTTACCCTGCACAGAAATAAAATAACCCACCGAAATCTAACTCTCTCTGAACATGTTATATCTGCCTCCCCTGCAGTGCACATGGTTTTGCCCAACTGCTAACAAAATTCCTGCTGCGATCAACTTGGAATTATCCCCATAGTCAGATGTATGGTTAACCAATCATACCAGACAGGTGATAATGATCAGCATTTTCATATGTAGATTGAAATCATTATTAACTGAAACAGAAACAGCTGTGTGAGGCTTAAAACTGGGTGAGGAACAGCCAATCTCTGCTTCAAAGGTCACAGGTCATACACCATGGCAAGACTGAGTGCTGCAACAAGATACAAGGTAGTTATTCTGCATCAGCAAGGTCTCTCCCAGGCAAAGATTTCAAAGCAGACTGGGATTTCAAGATGTTCTCTTCATGCTGTTTTGAAGAAGCAAAAAGAAACAGGCAACGTTGAGGATCATAGACACAATGGTCGGCCAAGGAAACTTGGTGCATCAGATGAAGGACACATCATGCTTACTTCCCTTCAAACTCAGAAGATGTCCAGCAGTGCCATTAACTCAGAACTGGCAGAAACCAGTGGGACCCAGGTACAGCCATCTTCTTTTGCGGAGAAGTCTGGCTAGAAGTGGTCTTCGTGGAAGAATTGCGGCCAGAAAGCCATACCTTCGGTGTGGAAACAAGGCCAAGAGAATCGACTATACACGAAAACATAGGACCTGGGATGCCGAAAAATGTCAGCAGGTGCTCTGGACTGATGAGTCAAAGTGTGAAATCTGTGGCTGTAACAGAAGGCAGTTTGTTTGTTAAGGGCTGGAGAGCAGTACAATAATCAGTGTCTGCAGGCAACAGTGCAGCATGGTGGATGTTCCTTTCAGGATTGGAGCTGCGTTTCAGCAAATGGAGTTGGGCATTTGGTCAGTATTAATGGTGTCCACAATGCTGAGAAATGCAGGCAGGTACTTATTCATCATGCAATACCATCAGGGAGGCGTCAGATTGGCTCCAAATATATTCTGCAGCAGGACAACGACTCCAAACATACAACCAATGTCATTAAGAACTATCTTCAGCATAAAGAAGAACAAGGAGTCCTGGAAGGGATGATATGGCCCCCACAGAGCCCTGATCTCACAATCATCAAGTCTGTCTGGGATTAAATGAAGAGACAGAAGGATTTGCGTAAGACCACATCCACAGAAAAGCCGTGGTTACTTCTCCAAGATGTTTGGAATAACCTCCCTGCCGAGTTCCTTCAAAAATTGTGTGCAAGTGTACCTAGAAGAATTGGTGCTATTTTGAAGTCAAAGCGGAGTCGCACCAAATATTGATTTTAGATTTCTCTTCTGTTCATTCACTTTGCAGTGTGTATATTGATAAAAATAAACTATTAACACTTCTATGTTTTAATGCATTTTTACTTTGCAACATTTTTCCCATACATGCCTAAAACTTTTGCATAGTACTGTACTTCCAAGACACAGAAAAATGGGGGAGGGGTGCTTCCAAACGAACACCTTTTTGAACCATTAACAGTCGTTTTCACTTTTACAGATTCAAACCTATCTCACCGTTCATACAAAGCGAGCCCCCTAATATTTTCCAATATAATAGTGCTACATTAGAAAAAGGTAACCTAAAGAGATCTTTTTTTTTATAAAAAAAATAAATATATATATATATATATATATATATATATATATATATATATATACACGTGTGTGTGTGTGTGTGTATACATATATATATATATATATATATATATATATATATACGTATGTGTGTGTGTGTATGTATGTATGTATGTGTATATATATATATATATATATATATATATATATATATATATATATATATATATATATACGAAGAAATAATCCGCGGCACTCGGGGTCTTACAAAAAATCGATGCTTGTATTTAGAACATCAATGAAATAAACATCAACGTTTCGGGGATTTTAACCACTTTGTCAAGATGTGCAATAGAAAAGTGATAGAAAGGAAAAACTCACCTTATAAAGGAAGAGACCTGCCGAGCCCAGTGTTCGTTGCCGCCCCGTGATACGCTGCGGAGGAGAGAGTGCGCCCAGTGATGACGTGCAGTCGCGTCTGGGCTGTGACAGAGCCGGCTGGTTGCTTAGCAACGCCGGGAAACAGTGGCAGCGTCCGTGCGGCTGTGAAAAAGAACAGTGTGAAGAGTAATAGAAGGTAATAAAGCCACAGTGCCAATTAACAGCTAAGGTCCTAATATGGAGTGTCACCGAAAGATAAATATATTACAGCGACCTGTGAGTGCGGGAGCTGAAACGTAAGGTGCCTAATGGCCTGAATCCTGATAACCGATGGTAAGAGAAGTTCATACTAATGAACTGTGTAAGTTAGGATCAGTACCCTTAGAGTGTGGCCCGAAGGTGGACATGCTTGAGCTTTGTGCCCTGTGTCCCTGCCATTAGAGGACAGTGATGTATACAAAGCTAAAAGACTATAATAGACAAATAAACAAGTGTTATCCAGCAAAAAAACAGGTATTATCCAGCAAAAAGCGACATGCTCCCCTGCTGTGGAAAGAATGGATAGTCACTATTTCTTGCAGCTGGAAAAATGTTCATCCAAACGTACTCCAAATGATCCTCTCGTTTAGTCCAGCTGGTTGAATCGTGCCCAAATTATATATCCAGGAGGCTTCCTTCCTGAGGAGCTGGCCCTCTCTATCTCCCCCACGTAATGATCTCGGTATATGGTCAATGATGATATGCTTGAGGTCAGATAAGGGGTGTTGGGCTTCAAAAAAATGCCTGGCCACAGGTTGATCAGATGCCTTTCCCGTTAGTGCTGCCTTTATCGCGGACCGGTGCAGTGCCATACGCTCACGTAGGGATCTGATGGTTTTGCCCACGTAGCAAAGGCCGCACGGGCATGTTATCAGATAGATGATATATGTCGAGGTACATGTCACAATGTGGCGTATACGTATTATTTTATCGGATAAAGGTAATTTGAACACAGAGCCCGTCAGCATATGTGTGCACGTGGTACAACCCAGGCAGCGATAGCAACCTGGTTTCTTGGTGATGAAGGTGTCCTTCAGAGGTCCGTCGGTGGCTTTGGGAAAGTTGGTAATATCGGTATGTACCAACATGTCGCGAATGTTTCGGCCTCTTCTGTAGCACATCATGGGAGTTTTGTGTTTAAAAGGCAATGTTGCGTCGGTGGAGACTATGGGCCACAACGCCCGACTTGCTCGAGTAAGGATGGGACTGGAGGTATCAAATGTCGTGGTCCAAGGTATCCTACTGTCCACTGATTTGCTATTGGCCTGCAGTAGAGTGCTGCGAGGTATTGACAAAATCTCTCTTTTGGTGGCCTCCAGAGATGAACAATCATAGCCCCGGGCGATGAACTTAAGGATCATCTTGTCCAGTTCGCCCTCCAGATAGGATACTGACGGGCTCTGTGTTCAAATTACCTTTATCCGATAAAATAATACGTATACGCCACATTGTGACATGTACCTCGACATATATCATCTATCTGATAACATGCCCGTGCGGCCTTTGCTACGTGGGCAAAACCATCAGATCCCTACGTGAGCGTATGGCACTGCACCGGTCCGCGATAAAGGCAGCACTAACGGGAAAGGCATCTGATCAACCTGTGGCCAGGCATTTTTTTGAAGCCCAACACCCCTTATCTGACCTCAAGCATATCATCATTGACCATATACCGAGATCATTACGTGGGGGAGATAGAGAGGGCCAGCTCCTCAGGAAGGAAGCCTCCTGGATATATAATTTGGGCACGATTCATCCAGCTGGACTAAACGAGAGGATCATTTGGAGTACGTTTGGATGAACATTTTTCCAGCTGCAAGAAATAGAGACTATCCATTCTTTCCACAGCAGGGGAGCATGTCGCTTTTTGCTGGATAATACCTGTTTTTTTGCTGGATAACACTTGTTTATTTGTCTATTATAGTCTTTTAGCTTTGTATACATCACTGTCCTCTAATGGCAGGGACACAGGGCACAAAGCTCAAGCATGTCCACCTTCGGGCCACACTCTAAGGGTACTGATCCTAACTTACACAGTTCATTAGTATGAACTTCTCTTACCATCGGTTATCAGGATTCAGGCCATTAGGCACCTTACGTTTCAGCTCCCGCACTCACAGGTCGCTGTAATATATTTATCTTTCGGTGACACTCCATATTAGGACCTTAGCTGTTAATTGGCACTGTGGCTTTATTACCTTCTATTACTCTTCACACTGTTCTTTTTCACAGCCGCACGGACGCTGCCACTGTTTCCCGGCGTTGCTAAGCAACCAGCCGGCTCTGTCACAGCCCAGACGCGACTGCACGTCATCACTGGGCGCACTCTCTCCTCCGCAGCGTATCACGGGGCGGCAACGAACACTGGGCTCGGCGGGTCTCTTCCTTTATAAGGTGAGTTTTTCTTTCTATCACTTTTCTATTGCACATCTTGACAAAGGGGTTAAAATCCCCGAAACGTTGATGTTTATTTCATTGATGTTCTAAATACAAGCATCGATTTTTTGTAAGACCCTGAGTGCCGCGGATTATTTCTTCGTATTACAACCATACACTGAGGGCACCTGGGCAATCATTTAATTCTACCAACAGGAGTGCCGGGCTGAATCTACAAGATATATATATATAAGCCAAAACACTTGACAAAGGGGATATAATTAACAAGAAAAATGCAGTATACAATAGGGATGAATCTTGTGCACACTGAATACACAATATACTAGTCTATTTTTGTGTTTACTGTCTGGGCTCACTTCTATAGCCAAACTAATACTTTATATCATTTTGCAGCCTTGAATTTTCTGGCGGGTAGTACACTTTATTAATATTGTGCATTGTATATGAGGTGGAATTTTTCTTTGTGACGTAAATTTGTTTTTGGAGCACATTTGCTGTTTTTTTTGGCGTAGCCGACTTTCCTTGTCCGGTTCTGCAGGTGTCCTAATAGATAACGTGTTTGTTCCACACAGAAAAATCCACACACCGTGCGTCAGGCAGAAGAGATGAGGGGAACTGAGAATTTGCAGATGGACGTAGCAGTCAATTTCACGAAGGGTGTCCAGCTAAGTTCCCACATTCACAACATCTGCTCTGAGGCCAGAGAGGCAATCTACACACGGCAAGATGATGTGCGAGCGTGGCTTAAGAGAGGTGAGGAGAAATGTAAGGACTTCCTAAGGGAAGACCTATAAATGTCAAGTTTCCATGTACTGATAAATGGAAGACCTAGGCTCAGATTTTAGGTGTGTTTTTTTTTTTTTTTTTTTTTTTTTTTTTTTTTTTACACAATTCTGGACTTACTACTTATATGTACTCTAGCTCCTTGACATCCGCTCAGCCATGAAGCAATAGGCCACAAAATCTCGCACAATGGCACCATGACGGCATTTAACACCTTTATGATAAATTAGAACGTCACCTGCGAGATAGGCCTTCTCATCCAACAACAGCGCCCCACAATGCTCTTGTGGCTGACTGGATAAATACAAATCACTGCAGCCATGTTCGAAAACCTAAGTGTGAACCCTTCCCAGAAGAGAGGAGGCTGTTATCACAGCAAAGGAGGGTCCAAATTAATTTTACTGCCCTCCATTATTGAATGTTGTGATTATCGGATGTCCGCATACCTTTTGACAATGTAGTTTTTTCATTTAGTTATTAGTGTTACAAAGTGGTCTTCAGAGCGAATTGCTCACTTTTTCTTTTTGGCTCAAATACATATGTATATCAATAAGATGCTAATATCCTGTGTTTAATGCGTTTCCATCTGAGTATTCCCAGGTGGGTTTCTGAAAGATAGTGGGGGAGATGTACTAAGCCTTGGTGAAGGATTTTTATCCACTTTATAAGTACCAGCCAATCTGCTCCTAACTGCCACAGTACAGGCTGCATTTGAAAAAGGACAGGAGCTGATTGGTTGTTTATCTCCATCCACTTTGTCACTCTCCAATACTTAGTACAGTACATCTCCCAGAATGTCACATTTAGATTTCATATGTAATTTCATTGCATTAGCTTTGGATTACTGATTTCTATACTGGTTTATTTTTATTTAAAAATCCTTTATTATCATTGTAAATATTTGATGCCTGTATTTGGGTGTAGTATGGTATGCTGGCGGCCGGGCTCCCGGCGAGCAGCATACCAGCGACGGGAGCCCGACCGCTGGCATACAGACAGCGTGGCGAGCGCAAATAAGCCCCTTGCAGGCTCGCTGCGCTCGCCACGCTGCGGGCACAGTGGCGCGCTACGCTATTTATTCTCCCTCCAGGGGGTACCCCCCACGAGGGAGAATGTGTCGGTATGCCGGGTGTCGGGATTCCGGCGCCGGTATACTGTGCGCCGGGATCCCGACATTCGGCAACCAGAAGACCACCCCTGTATATACATTTAGTTGATTTTTTTTTTGAGTTATTCAAGATAACTTATTTTCGTTTTCTTCCTTTTGTAAGGTGTTGATGGCTCGATGTTTGAGGTACTTCCCCATTCGTCCTCCCTCCCCGTGCTGCACCCCTGCAAGCTCTGCTCCCATGATTGGAAACCCTGCATCTGCACGTACCGTTTAAGCTTGGAATGGATTCCTTGTAGCCTCAAGTATTGCAGAAGTCGGGATCCAGCTGGCAAGACCACCTCCTACAAGTGCGGCATACGCAGCTGCCAAAAGGGTTACAGCTTCCACTTTTATGTGACCCAGAAACAGCTTTGCCTGTGGGATGAGGAGACCTAGAACGCCAGTGACCTACACCCATGTGCCGATTTAGTGAAAGAGAGGACCACAGCTTCTGCGGAGCCAACAAGTACATTTGCCTTAAATCTATTTTTATACTGTGAAACTTTTTAGGATCTTCTGAGAAGTAGACCCTGTGCACGTTCACCTTACTTTTTATTATAATTGCTGAGAAGAAAACTGCTTATTCATGGCTTTTTGTTTTTGTTTTCTAATTGCACAATGACTGAACCTTCTCAGCACTCTAATGTGCCTTACCACAGATATCCTTTTCCTTATGCCTCAGAAAGGATCTTATTTCATTGTGTGTAGATTCCGCGCTCCAGCAGGACATTACGGAGACCACCAGTATTAAGAACTGTGAACATCTGGGAATTGTTTAATACTTCTCCCCCCTCCTCAGCACGGCTAGATTACTTGACACCTGTTGCTGGTCCGAAGTGAGACAACAGGCTGAATGTCACAGATTCTCTATGTGCCTTCTTCATTCTATATGATGTATTTTTAATATAGTTCAGATATTTTTGTATGAAGATGCCTCATTTTTGTTTTGTTTTTTTGTATCAAAGCAAGGCGAGGAAAATAAAAACTTTTTGAACAAAATATTTATAATTTGTAAAATAAATAAAATGATTTTTAAAATTGCAGCGGTGTAGCCAGGTTTATTGTGGCTTTTATTATTTATGTGCAGTCTCGAGTAGTACAGTTTCCATCACACTGCGGTTAATGAAGTCTTTTTTGCTGGGTAAACACTTGCCGATATATCCTCTGTACAGCCGAGGAACGATATATTGGCTAGGCCATCAGCTCTTGTGCACAGCCGATATGTCTGACAGTGACGTAGTTCACACACACATCAGGCTGGTCCTGCAGCACGACCAACGCGGATATATCCTGCAGATACAGTATATCGGTACATCTGTTTCTGTGACCCAACAATATAGATTGGCTGTAGGATCCATTGATTGGTAAGTGTGCATGCACAAGATCCTCTTGATGTCTTTTGAGCTTAGGTAACATTGAAAACCCTAAAACAGAGGTTCTCAGATGCGGTCCTCAAGGCACCCCAGCGGTTCAGGTTTTAGGTATATCCATGGCTCAGAACAGATGGTTGAATCAAATTGACTCAGGTGCTAATTAAGTCACCTGTGGCCAAGCATGGATATACTTAAAATCTGGACCGTTGGGGTGCCTAAGGACCGCGTTTGAGATCCTCTGCCATAAATTAAGATTTTTGTTTTATTTTTATCTTTTATATGAAAACAGACATGCAGTGATAGTAAATGTAAATTGAATGAAATAATCCTTGGTGTTCAGATTACTAAACACACTGTTTACATTTAAACCTGTGCAGAGAGATGAATGCTGGTATTATTGTAGGCACTACACATTACTGCTAGCAGTCTGTACTGAGTCTACCTGCAGGTGTCCCCGCTGGGCAGATGATAGGAGGGAGCCTTGTGCTGCTTCCATGTTATTAGGGGACACAGCATGGGGTCTTACGGATCAGCTCATTTAACTCTGACAACGTCTGTGGAAACAGTCGGAGGCGTGTGAAGAGCCGCTAACAGGGAGATTGTTTTGATATATCACTGGTGCCTGGGCTGTGACTGTTCAGATCTCTCTCTCAGAACGAAATGGTCTGAGACAGTATCTAAAGTATGGACAAAATAAACAAAAATTCTATATTCACTCAGGGTCTGATTTCTGATGTGGGAGTAAAAGCAAAAAGGAGCAAGTAACTCTGTACCTGAACAAAACATGTTGCATCACAGGGGTTGCAAACATGTATTTATTGTTTTTGCATGCAGGAGAAATACTGTCTGCTTCTGCATGAAGCCCACATTCTGGGCAGCTTTATTTTTAAGCTGGGTACACACTGGAGCGACAGGGATTCATTCCAACATCAGAACAAATTCCCATCAGCATGGATTGCCCGTATAAACTTTAATGAAGGACGGAACGATCATGTTCCATCCTTCATTAACATACTACTGGACACTAGCGATATCATCAGGTTTGATGTGCAGCACATCAAACCAGACAACCTCTCTTGCGACCGCGGAAGCGCACATATTGAGCGATTTTAAGTGATATGTAGGTCCGATCGCACAGCAGTGTGTACCTGGCATTAGAATGCAGTTTACATGTGTGTTTGGATGCACCCTTCAGAAATCTAAATCTCTCTGCACATTTTACATCTGCCCCACGTGCAGTGCAGCATGGTTCTGCCAATGGGGGTCATTCAGGTGCTGTTGCACCTGCTCCCATTGTTGCAAAGTACTGATTTTCGGTACTTTGCACCAGACCCGTTCTGCGCGTACAGGTCCTGCAACATAGTGATTGACAGTCTGCTGCCTTCTGGGGGACGGGGAGAGGTCTGGAATCTCTAATAGGACAGATATTTCCTGGGCTCTGCAACGGGCGGCTTGCACAGCACCATGGGTGCCGATGGAGTTGCAGTGGTCCGTTGCTGTGACCTAGGATGCAGCTTGAATCACTACTGCAGCAGGAGGCGTCTACTAGTAATATGCACCTCCTGCTGCATCACCATACAGGCAGCAGCAGCAGTGATAGCAACTCAATCCACATCTGAATGATCCCTTGCTCTTTCTTTTTTTGCTTTACTCCCAACTTAGAATCAGACACTTAGGGTTTTGAACTGAATTACTTCTGTAACTCGGTTTTCACACTTTTTATTTAGGCTGTTTCACGTTAGAATAGGTAGTTTTCTTTCCAGACTTACTCCCTCTAAAACGCATTATGTATACCGCTTTCCGTCTCTCAGAGCTTTACTATTCTCTGTGGCCAGGGATATGAGTTCCGATAGGTGCCCATCCCAGTGCTCGGTGAGAAGGAAATTGATCTTGTTACTCTCGAGATCCCTGGACTGTAGCTATACAGAAACACAAAGGGAATTAAACCAGTAGATCAGGGGTGGGGAACCTTTGGCCCTCCAGCTGTTGACTACAGATCCCAGCATGCCTTGCAACAGTTTTAGCATGGCCAAAGGGCAAAACTGTAGCGGGGCATGCTGGGATCTGTAGTTCAACAGCTGGAGAGCCAAAGGTTCCTCACCCCTGCAGTAGATAAATGTTGCACCTCCTGAAATGCAAACAGGAGGCAGACAGTGCACCCAGTTTTAACTCTCCAAGTAGACATACTGTATGCTTGAAGCACCAGCATCAGAGTTCCGTTGAACCATTCGCACAGTCCATTACACTAGGGATGGTAGGGGACTTTATGGAGTCATCTCACTCTGCATTTTACGCAGAGACCCTGGACCTGGTTTGACACTGAAGAGGCACAGGTACTGAAATACTAGAGGAGCGTATGACCAAAGTGACAATGCAAGAGGCACAGATGTGCCTGAGAATTGGATGACTGGTAGTAACAGGTCATGAGGCACAGGCGTAACAGATTGGTAAGGCTGGTAACTGTCTGGTGCACTAAGCAGGCATAAATAGTCTGCAGAATGAAATGGGGGCAAACGCTGCCACCACGTGATTGAGGAATGAAATTATGGTTGTGCGCAGGCTAGAAAATCTTGATGACTATGGATAACAGCGGCAATCCGGGAGCCAACACACAAAAGAGAGCGTTTATATGAGAAGTACCCTTGTGGCTTGATCAGTTTATAAAGAGTAACCATTATTATAATTTTAAATGAAAAATAAAGTCTAATATAATCACCTGTTAATAAAGAAAAATATCTTTTAAGACCAGCAAAATAAAGCAACAAATATGCCCAACAAAGAAAATGAGAAGCGTTCAAAAATTAGAATAAAATAGGAGAAAAAGAAGCAAAATGCTGAGGAAAAAAAATATTGCTTGCCAACCAATCTATAATCAAATTGTGTTCCACATTTGTGTGTGTGTGTGTGTGTATATATATATATATATATATATATATAATATATAATGTCCAGTTGTCCGGCACTCCCTCCTGGATAATATTATACTTGCTGCGGTGCCTTCTTAAGCTCCATGGAGCATGTTTATGCTGTCCCTGACGACGGGGGTATCCCCGAAACGTAGGATCAATTAAAGGACCGTTTTACTTGTTCATAAGAAGTCTGGTGAGTGTCGCTTATTTGCCTATAGTGTGTGTGTGTGTGTGTGTGTGTATATATATATATATATATATATATATATATATAATTTTCATTCTCCTGCATGTGATGTCAGCAGCGTGTAGCCTATGAAGTACGTCACGGGTCGTGCACTGGCGATTTATCCGAGTTGCAAAAAGGGATGATTATTGGCGTGCGGGCCAAGGGTGGCAGTATTTCAGAATGCAGCGCAGTTTGTGAACTGTTCACGTACTGTGAAGGTGTATTGTGACTGCACAGATGGCACTAATGCAAATAACCAACATGGAAACTGCAAAGCACCTGGTGTCATTGATATGAGAGGTGAACGTTGGCTACGAAGGTGCTTGAGGGCCGACCTACAGTGGAGCAGCTCACCATCAGAATGTACCTTGGGGCTACCAGATGTGTGTCTAAAATGACAGTTCAGCCCATCTAGCTGCTGTCCGTGCAGCACAAGGCGGTAACTCTGGTTATTAGCTGCTGGCCATAACAGTGACTCAAATATATATATATATTTTTTTTTTTTTATATTTATGTGTTCACTCATATGTATCGTTAAGGGCTAATCATCTCTTATATGCAATTCGGAAAGTGCCTGCGTACCAGTGATGCTGCAGGCGCTAAAGACATTGGACCCCAATAAGTGCACTTTGAAACTCCGAACTCATTTTAACCTTTTGTCTTAATAAACTAAATTTGTGCAAGTTTCATGTCTAAGCTGTTCAGTGATTATTTCTAGATTGAATACTCCAAAACCGGAAGGTTTCACTCTAATTTGCTGGAGCAGAAAGCCAATCCCTGCTGACCTGCTACAAGAAGGTGAAAACAGGGCCTGTGAAAATTCCTCAATTTATAGCATGACAAATAATACCCCTTTCCCACCGAAATCGGGTCTGTCACGAGGTTTGGAACACAGTTCAAAACCGGGTTCTAACCCAGGACTGTCCTCTTTCCACCGTGGCTCCAACCTGGATTATTCCCGGGACAAAGCCATTTACACTGCACATGAGTGCAGTAATGCACGGAGTCTCAGGAGCAGCCTATCAGAGACTCCGGCTCTGCCACCAAATCAATGTCAGCGCAGCAGAAATCAGCATCCCCGCGGATCTCCCTGTACCCCGTTTATCTGGTTACACTGCCCCTTAACCCAGGTCCTTCCCAGGACCAACCCTGCAAGATAGCCGGGTTGGATTCCCGGGTCACTGGACCTGGATTCAATAATAATAATAATAATAATTTTATTTATATAGCGCTCTTTCTCCAACAGGACTCAAGGCGCTTTACAGACATCAAAACAATGCACATAATACAGCGGATCTAAGTAAAGCAGCAACACAGACATTAAAAAAAACCTTAAGCACACAGAAAGCATAATTCATGGTTGGTGTAGGCATTTTTGGTAATGACTTCCAAGGGTTGTGTATTCCACTCTCACAAGGTACCAAGTGCAGCAGCCATCTTGGGCGCACAGCGTAGGATGACTCAGTGAAATAGTCCACCCCTAGGAGAAATGACACAAAATGGGGGTGATTTCAGAGTCCTAAAGTTCAGAGTAGGGTTCCAACAAAACCACCAGATCCATGTATTTTTCATCCCACCCACAAGTGTGCCATATGGGGCAGCCATGTTGGGCACACTTCGAAGGTTACACTGTGGGAGGTGAGCCATACAAGGGCCCAGGGCATATATGGGAAAACTGACACTTGTGTAGTAGTATGATGTACCCTGTATATAGGGCGCAATGGCAGGGTGTGCAATCAGTGGAGGTAAACATTACAGGAAAAGCACACGGTGGGGTGGAAGAGAGACAAAAAAAAAAACGAGAGAATTTACCCCTTTCCACTGAGCCACAACCCGGGTTATCATGTTAATAACCCGGGTTTTACTGGCAGTGGAAAAGGGGTATAAGTGTTTTAGCGGTACAATACCTGTACAACAACTCTTTACCCTTCACTCTTGTAGTCTGTTGTAGATCACCTGTGTTATAGACATCTCTTAATTAGTGACAGTAGTAAATTCCTATTGTCAACAGTATAGTAAAGTGATAAGCCATAAAAAGAATTAACAGTTAAAAAAAACAAACAGCTGTGCTGTGACAATAAAACAGTTTAACCACTTATCAGGGTTTAATGGTGATAATATGTAATATAGTTTAGAATAAGATTGGATGCGTCTACGTGGAGCATTAATGTGAATGAGGTTCCCTTTGGAGTAATTTGTTATTAAAAGGAAGCATTTGCATTTATTAATTATCACTCCATCTGGTGTCTCTCTTTCATTGTTGGATAGTTTTGCAGACATTTATTACTAACATGGTCTGGTATACATAAATGTATTTATAAATAGTGATTTGTTTCTTTATGACGTACAGAGCTGTACTGTGTTAGCTGCAAAATAGAGGAGAGAGTGGAATAATTCTGCAATTGAATATGACAAAAGTAATTTGAACGAATACCTATAATGGCTAAATACATTGGATTTCAAGACACAAATCTTCTGAAATGCAAATAGGATGAATGCATCAGGAGAGAGAACACCGCAATATAAACAACCTTAATGTACAGCTAATATTAATGTGCAATCTGCCAGAGGAAGGGGTTTTAGGTCTGATTCTGAGTTGGGGATAAAGATACCACTTTTACACCAAAAACCCAGGTTCGACCAAGCTTTCCAGACACAGTTCCACCCAGGGTCAGACCCTCTTTACACTGCACATTGGACCTGGGTTATTATTGGGTCAGCCCCATTTATACCCCTTTCACACCGCACAAATAACCCGGTATCGACCTGGCATATTGCCGGATCGACATGGGTCGGTGTGCGGTGTGAAAGCGCCATAGCCGAAATCCCGGCAATTCAACCCGGGAATAAAGCAGTGTTATTCCCGGGTTGAATACCGGGTCAATGGCAGCGTAAAACAGGCTCCCGGACCCGTTCACTACAACAGGGAGAGGCGGCGCAGAGATGATCTCATCTCCCAGCTCCGACCCCCACTGCTATGGCAACCCACTCGGCATATTGCCGGGTCAGGGAAGCCAGCAGAAGGACCCGTTTCCAATTCCTGGGTGGGATCCGGCATTGGCGGTGTGAATGGGGTGTTACACTGAACCCGGGTCTGCCCTGCATGTCACTCACAGACCCTCCCTTAAAGCGGACCTCTGCCTACACAGCCAATCAGCAGCTTTTAAGCATAACCTGGGTCGAATAACCCAGGTCTAGCTGTTTACGCTGCATCGTTACCTGGGTCAACCCTGGTAGCTACCAGAGTCCGATTCCCTGGTCACTTGACCTGGGTTATTTTTCAAGGACGCTTTTACACCAAGCTGTGACCAGGGTAGACCCAGCAATAACCCGGGTCAAAAGCTCGGTGTAAAGAAAGAACAAGTAATACCCCTTTCACACCGCCAATGCCGATCCCACCTGGGAATTGGATACGAGTCCTTCCCGGGTGGGATCCGGCATTGGACCCTAACAGCAGGCAAACCGTCCCGGCAATTTGCCGGATCTGTTGCCATAGCGGCGGGGGGTGGAGCCAGCGCTGGAAGATGAGCTCCTCTCCGCCACCTCTCCCTATTGTAGTAAACGGGTCCCGGGTCGCATCGACCCGGGAACCTATTCACGCTGCCACTGACCCAGTGTGAAAATAAAGTTGTCTAAAAATTGTGGGCTACATGCAAAAGCAGACAGTATTTACCTTGTATGCAAAATCTAAAAGCAAATTATACTTACCGATAATTTCATTTCTCCGAGATACTTCATGGCAGCCCTTACTCTTGGGATTGTATCCCATTCCTAACTTTAGACAGGGAATTTTTTACTCACTTAGGGACCACCCACTTTGGGTATATAGCCCTGCTCCTCCCCTTCCTCCACTAGTCTTTTGAGTGTCTCCTGCGACCAGGCTATATTAAGACTTTACTAAGGGAGGGTATATTGTAGGCTGCCATGAAGTATCTCGGAGAAATGAAATTATCGGTAAGTATAATTTGCTTTTTTCTCCTACACTACTTCATGGCAGCCCTTACTCTTGGGATATACCAACGCTCAATATTGGGAGGGCAATATAAATATACAAGAGACATTGTCCTAATGCTGAAAAGCATAACTCATTTAATTCAATGCCCCCTTAAAGATACGTTTTCCAAAGTGGACGTCTACAACATCTACCACATAATGGCTAGAGAATGTATGTATGGAAGACCATGCAGCTGCTGCACATAAATCTTTCGCCGAGAGCCGTGTCTTCCTAGCCCAAGAAGCTGCAACAGCCCTGGTAGAGTGTGCCTTTAGCTCCTCCGGAACCTCACGACCATTCTGCTTGTAAATAAAACGTCAGGAGTCCCGTAATCCATCTGAAAATGGTTTGTTTCGTAGGTTTCTCGCCCTTTCTTGCTCCTGAATACAAAACAGGTGCTTTGTTTTACGAAACTCCTCAACTCTTTCAAGTAGACTGAGATTGCTCTTATTAGATCCAAAATATGCATTCTCTCCTCATTCTGCGGATGCGTGTAGAATGATATTAATACAATGTCCTGATTCAAAATGGAAATCTGACACCACTTTAGGCAGAAAATCTGGATTAGCTCTTAGAACAAGTCTATCCGGAAAGAAATTGAGATAGGGCTCCTCGGACCATAGAGCCTGTAGCTCTCCAACTCTTCTGGTGAGGTGATGGCTACCAAAAACACTACTCTCCAAGTTAGAAATTTCATTGAGACGTCCTGTAACGGTTCAAACGGGGACAACATTAATGAATTCAAAACTAAATTTAAATCACATGGAGCGAGAACCGACCTAATCAGAGGTCTTATCCTTTTAATTGCCTGACAGAACTTCTTCACTAGGCCCTCGTCGGACAATCTTCGCTCCAACAGGACACTCAGAGCTGCTATCTGGACCTTGATAGTGGACACTGCCAGCCCCTTTTCAAAGCCATCAAACAAGAATTGTAAGACCTGAGACGTCCCTGCCTTCTGCGGGCTAAATCTTGAGCCGGACCAAGAAATGAAAGTCTTCCAGACTCTATAATAGACCTTAGAGGATACTTTTTTCTCGACTGAATCAGCAAACTCACGACTTGTTCAGATAAACCTTTGTTTTTCAATAATTGCCATCCAATTTCCATGCCGTCAAATGAAGTTGCTGTAGATTTTGGGTGCAGCAATGGACCCTGACGTAACAGATCCGTTACTAGCGGCAACATCCAAGGTTCTCCTACTGCCATCCTCAGTACTGAGGGAAACCACACTCTCTTCGGCCAATATGGGAGAACCATTATGATCTGCGCCCTTTCTTCCCTGATCTTTCTTAGAATACGTGCGATCATTGGAAACGGAGGGAAACAAATGCAAGCTTTAATCTCCACGGGAGAGAAAAGACATCCACTCCGCCACTCCTGGGAGACGATATCGGGAGAAGAACAGAGGAACTTTCGCATTGATGTGCGTGGCCATTAGATCTACCTGAGGCTGGCCGAATTTCTGTACAATCTGCCGTTCAATTCCCATTGTCCTGGTAGCACCTCTTGTCTGCTGAGGAAATCCGACAGACAAGAATTGTAAACAGAATTGTTTACTCCTGGAACATGTAGCGCTGACAGGGACTCGAAATGACCCTCTGCCCAACATAGTATGTTTGACACCTCTTCCATTAATACCTTGCCAATTGCCACTGCTACATTGTCTGAAAATATCCTGGGATGTCTCCCCTGAAATTGCTCCTGGAAATACTTCATCGCTTTCCACACTGCTCTCATTTCTCTGTGGTTTGAAGACAGTCTTTCTTCTTCCCGGTTCCACCTGCCTTGGCAGTTCTGCTGCAACAGGTGTGCCCCCCATCCGACTGCACTTGCATCTGTCATTAGAATAAGATAGTGACGATCTGACAAAGCAGTCTTTCTGTCGACCAGTTCAGTCTCCATCCACCAGTCTAGGGAGCGCCTTGCTTTTTGACATAACTTTATGCGATAATTCAGGGAATAACGTCTCCGACAGTAGCTTAGGATATCTAGCTGAAGATCCCTCATTCGCCATCTCGCCCAAGGGACCACGTCTATGGTGGAGGCCATCATACCCAAAAGACGCATCCCCTGGCGCAGTGTCACGCTGTTGCACTCTTTTAGCAGAGAAGCCAGATCCCGAATTTTTGAGCACCTTTCTTCCGAAATACCTATCATATAACTGATAGTATCCACCTGTACTCCGAGAAACTGGATCTTTTGCCTTGGTTCTAGCTGGCTTTTTTTTTTTTTCTTCAGTTTATTAACCAGCCATGCTCTTGTAGGATCTGCAGCGTCACCTCCAATGCTTCCTTTACCTTCCGAACTGACTCTCCACATACTAGTAGGTCGTCCAGATATGACCCGATCGCTATTCCTCATCCTCTTATCACGGACACCAGTGCCGACAGGACCTTGGTAAATATCCCTGGATACGTCTTCAGACCGCAAGGGAGGCACGTAAACTGAAAATGTTTGTTAAATTGTCTGCGATCTAGTATAGTCCTGAAGTCTCCAGACGCCTTTTTTATCAGGAATATTCTGGAATAGAACCCGCTCTTTCTTTCTGAAGGCGGGACAGTCTCTACTGCTTTTGCCCTGATTAGTTTTTCTAAACTGTCCTCCGGGGCTCTTAATTCCAGACTCACAGTTGGTCTTTCCGAGATTTCGAATTTGTCCTTTCTTGGGACCTCGGAGAACCCTATCCGGTTTCCCTGAGATATCACGTCCAGTACCCACGTATCCCGAATTGAACTCTGCCACTGACTGACAATCTTCTGCAGTCTGGCTCCTACTGGAAAGGATACTGGGACCCTGCAATAGTCATTGTCTTCGTCCACCTTTCCTCTAAGCCCAACAAAAGGGCTGCCTATTCATCCCCGAGGAATATCTCCCCGTATAAGGTCGTCCTGGCCTATAACTTCTTGCCTTCTTAACTGCTGTCTGGAGGAAGGAAATGGAAATCTATTTCTTCTGTCTTGAGGTAACCTCGCTGATTTACCTCCTTACATCTTTTGTATAATGGCCTCTAGTTTATTGCCAAATAATAGAGAACCCTCGTACGGTAAGGGCACCAGTTGGTTTTTGGAATGCATACCTGCTGACCACGACCGAAGCCAGAGGGCCTTTCTGGCCAATACACCTGCCGCCATGGACTTTGCTGCAAAATCCAGCATATCCAAAGAGGCTTTGCACAAATACTCTATGCCTTTAAGCATGAAACCTAGACTTCTTCGCAAATATTGTCTCGAGATCTTTCCCCCACATCCGTGGACAACACTGATCCCCAAACTCTCAATGCTCTGGAAACAGACGCAACAGCCACACCAGACTTTAAAGACCCCACTGAGGACATGTGTAATTTCCTTATTACACTCTCCATACGCTTATCCATGTCATCCTTCAGGACTGCCCCGTCCTCTAACAGAATAGTAGTTTTGGACACCATTTCTGCCACTGCAGTCGATGCGACTTTAGGCACTGCACACCAGCCCACAAATTGCTCATCCTCTATCGGGAATATACGATCAACTCGTTTAATATTGCCAAGTCTCTTATCAATGTTTTGCCACTCCTTAGACACTACCTCCTTCAATGCTTTGTGAACCGGAAAACACCTGTTCTTTCTGGATTTGTCCCCAAACAGAACATCCTCATCATCATCACCTTTATCCGCCTGCTTATAATTCATGGTATTAAATATATTCTTTAAGAGACTGCCCACAAGTTCCAAGTTACATTTTCTATCCTCCTCTTTCTCCTCTGACTCCGTACTAGAAGCCTGATAATCAACATAATTGCAATCACCAGAGGCTGATTCATCCTGAGAATCAATACTAGCCAGGGATCTAATCTTTTATTTCCCTGCAAATCAGCCAGCTGTTCCTTAGTAACAAAGGATCTCTTAATCCAGTCCCTTAACACCTGTATCTGTCTGGATTGATTAGCCTGCTGAATATCACTCTGTGTACAGTCCTCACAGAACTTCACCTTCTCAGTAGAGGAAACATTTTTATCACAGGCTACACACTACAAAATCACACCAAAAAATACTATTGAAAAAACCTACACTAACCAAGCTTTCCAGATAAAAAATTTAAAACAGAAAACAAAACTGAAAATCTAGAAAAAACATGCCCTCTATGAGGACTTACCTCTTTTGGACACTGACTGGCTTTTGGGGGAAAGGCTCTCTTTCCATCCTGCTGGTAAGCACATATATCCTGCCCAGCTCATAGGAGTTTCTCATCACTCCTGGTGTGCAGCGCCATTTATTTTAAAACAAAACCATAGAGACAGGCGCTGAGCAGACCGTCCCACAGCCTAACCAGGACGGCCGCTCCAGCACTTCCGCCCGCTAGCCGCCGCACGCTGCCTCTCCTTACAGCGCTTCCGCCCGCCAGCCGTACATCCCCTTCACTGCGCTGCCCTTCCAGCCACCGTTACTTCCGGGTCCGCCGGAGACATGGGGTGCTGCGGCGAGCGGAGGAAACCTGCACCCGGGGAGACGGCTCTAGGCAGCAGTTCGGGAGGGAGAGCAGCATTACAGAGCGGGCGGACACCTTTAGCTGACAGCGGGGACTTACGTGACTGCCCCAAGCACACACAGCCTTCCCCAGGGAGCCACCCTCTTCCAGTACGGCTGCAATGAGGCGTATTACTGGGAAATAGAGGTAAATCCTGTAGCAAAAAACCATTACCCTGTCAAGCTAGGAGACAGGAAAAAGACTAGTGGAGGAAGGGGAGGAGCAGGGCTATATACCCAAAGTGGGTGGTCCCTAAGTGAGTAAAAAATTCCCTGTCTAAAGTTAGGAATGGGATACAATCCCAAGAGTAAGGGCTGCCATGAAGTAGTGTAGGAGAAATATATTTGCACCCCTTGCATTGCAACATGGTACACAGTTACTTGGTCTTTCTTGCTTTATTCCCAACTCAGAATCCAGCACATTGAGCTTTGAAACCTTGCATTGGTTTCCAGTATTGGTGTTACATGGGTTCCTTATCAGCATATCCTAAAGTTATTTTACCCCTGTGGTGTCAGTGTTTGGGTGTTGTTGCCAGTGTCATACTCAAACAGCTTATCTGTGATCGCTTGATGTGCCTGGAAAGTTATTCTGCCTCTTTGTGGCCTTTTTTGGACCCAAATGATGTCATTTCTGCATATACAGGGCCTCGTTCAGAGATGCACCCTAACCCAATTGTTTCACAGTTGAGCGATTATCGATGGTCTTTGTATGCGTCTTAAGGGTGGGTGCACATTAAAATGATCTTGGACTGATATGTCGTTTCCGGACAAATCAGAACAACATATCGGACGGATCTTTCAGTGTGTATGCCGATTTGCACACTCCCACGCTCACATGCTATATCCCCTGGTATGCCTTGGTCACGCTGTGCATGTGGCCCAATGATGTTGTATTAGCCGACTCTGAGAGGATTTATTCGGCAGTGAATGACAGTCAGGCATCGTTTGGGGGAGTGGAAAAGAGAAAAGTGGTAGCATCTCTTATTATGTTTGAAATTAGGGTGTGCAGTCCAGCCCCCAGACCCAATTTTTCCCCCACTGTAATTGTGTATATACAGCACTCTTGAGCGTGAGACTCCTTCTGTCTGGACTAGCACCATATCTACCTGCCCTTAGTAGATTTTAATTAGTATATGGTCCTTGCCTTTCTCAGTCTACACATTAGAATGGCATTATGAAAGGTAAGTGCTGGATACATTTATATAATGTGTCAGTATTAGGGAAATAGGGATCCATCCAATAAAGGATCACCTTGACATGGTAGGTGGGCATGCATTTTGGTCAAATATGTACTAGACCTTATTACTACTCCATGTTAAATTGTAGCGTTTATTATAGTTGTTCTGATTCAGTATTCTTAGTGCTTAAAGTGTGCACCTGCATTTTTTTTCTCTACATGGCACTATAAGTCTCAGCATGGTAGCACTGCTTATTATGTTTAAAATTAGGGTGTGCTGCCCAGCCTCCCCTCTTTTTTCAACCATTTGGGGGAGGTAACGGGGAGTGGCGACAGAAACGCTGATGTGTCACAACCATTTCAGGGGCATATTTGAGCCTGTGACTACGATCCAGGACCGCAATAATTGACTGTTCTGCGGCGGATGCTGCATCCTTGTATACAGCCGCTGGGATGTGCGAAGCCATCAGTAGCCGCCTCAATCCAAATCCAGACTGCTGCATATTTTTGTACAGCCGCTGCCTACCAATTTGCAGATGCAAAGGCATTTGTGTACTTCTCTGCATCAGGTCACAGTACATAAATATGTGTCTGAACTATTGATGGTATTGCAAGAGCCACTCAATATTTTAGCACTTATGGGTCTTTATACTAAGCCTTGGAGAGAGAGAACGTGGAGAGAGATAAAGGGGTCTATTTACTAAGACTTGAAGAGAAATAAAGTGGAGAGAAAAAGTACCAGCCAATCAGCTCCTAACTACCATGTCACAGGCTGTGTTTGAAAAATGACAACTAGGAGCTGATTGACTGGTACATTATCTCCATTCACTTTATCTCTCTCCAATGCTTAGTACATAGAGCCCTTAGTTAATCAGCTACCTATCGTCCAGGTTTAGTGAAAATATTTAAAATCATAATTCATACATCCAGTTATCACTGGCTACAACATAATACTACTACTAATAATAATAATAATAATAATAATAATAATAATTTTATTTATATAGCGCTCTTTCTCCAATAGGACTCAAGGCGCTTAACAGATACATAGCATAATATAGCAAAGAAAATAATAAAGTACAGAAAGCTTTTCATAAAATACAGAAGCATGGAGATACTAAAGGGACATTATGGAAATGCTTGAGTAAACAGGAAAGTCTTGATTCTACTTTTGAAGGATTCTATAGTTGGGGCCTCTCGCACTGTGCGGGGAAGTGAGTTCCATAGAGTCGGAGCCGCATGACTAAAAGCTCGACCCCCAGATGAATTACGGGAGATTCTAGGTACTGATAAAAGTCCTTCATCTACAGATCGCAGTAATCGAGTGGGGCAGTATGGGGGCAGAAGCTGCTTCAGGTATCTTGGGCCCTGGTCATGCAGTGCTTTGAAACTCAGTAAGCCAATCTTGAAGATGATTTGCCATCTTACAGGCAGCCAGTGAAGGGAGTAGAGAATGGGTGTTATGTGGCTAGAACGGGGCTGGTTGGTTAACAGCCTGGCAGCTGTGTTTTGCACCAGCTGTAAGCGGTGCAATTCTTTTGCTGGGAGACCAAGGTAGAGGGGATTACAGTAGTCTAATCGAGATGATACAAATGCATGGATGACTTTTGGGAGATCATCTGAGGGAATTAAGTGCTTGATTCTGGCTATGTTCCTCAAGTGAAAGAATGAGGATTTGATTGTGGCTGATATCTGATGTTTAAGTGTCAAGCCACCATCCAGGACAACGCCAAGATTCCGCACACGATCAGTGGTCTGTAATTCTGAATCCCCGAGTGTAAGTCCAGTTGGTCGGCTATGCTGCAGTCTTGTCCTTTGATGTTGCAGTCCTATCATAAGGACCTCTGTTTTATCCTGGTTCAGTCGCAGCCAACTAATAACTGGCCACATACGAATTCTGGGTAATACAACTAATACAAAGATGCAAATTCAGAGCCTTCACAAAGTATAAGGATATACAATATGTTGGGGATGCCCCCACACATGGAACCTATGTGTATAAGGTGTATATGAAACATAAATGCACGTCGTGTTTAGACTTGAGTCCTTTCCCCAAGATATCTCATTATGGTATGCAAATATTCCAAAATACAGAAGAATCCTAAAATCCAAAATACATCTGGACCCAAGCATTTTGGATATAGGAGGCAGTTAACCTGTGCTGATTGGACATTACATTTCTACAATATATATAGTAGTTTTGAATTCTACAAAAGAACTTGTGTCCTTCTGGAAATCAATCCCATGGAGAACGCAGCACTCTGCTGCCATCTTCTGGCCAACTATTATTCTGTGGTTTTATACTATGGCAACTGCCATTCAGGCTCCTTCCTACTAAAGCTATGCACTTTTCATCTGCCAGGTGTCTGTCCATAAAGGGACAGTGAGAACTTGCTTTGACACCCTGGCTGTTGGGATGCTGGCTGTTGACAATGCGAGTCTGTTGTGTGGATGGCTCTTGCTATGTATTGCACTGTGCGCAGGGCCGGTTCTTGCCCTTGTGGCGCCCCGGGCAAAGTATAGGGGCGTGGCTTCAAATGGGGGCGTGGTCAGTTACGCCCCCATTTGTGCCCCCTGTAGCGCAGCTGAAAGAAAAAATAAAATAAAAAAAAAGTATACTTACTATCCCCGTTCCTGATCCAGACCGCTGCAGACCTCCACCGCCGGCGCCGCTCTTCTCTCCTCTCCTCGATCTATGGGAGAGACGTTTTTACGTCTCTCCCATAGAACAGCATAGACTCTAGAGGTCAATTATGACCCCTAGTGTCTGTGCCACTATGCTGTGCGGTGCGCGATGACGTCATCGCGCACCGCACAGCAAAGGTCCTCTTCATGAAGGGAAACTAGACCGTAGCGTCTAGTTTCTCTTCATGGAGAGGACCTTTGCTGTGCGGTGCGCGATGACATCATCGCGCACCGCACAACAAAGGTCCTCTCCATGAAGGGAAACTAGACGCTATGCTTCTGGTTCCCTTCAAAGCGGGGGGCACAGCAGGGCACTGCGGGGGGCACAGTGGTGGATCTTGTCATGGTGCGGCGCCCTCCGGATGGCGCCGGCACCCTCCGGAAGGCGGCGCCCCGGGCAAAAGTCCTGCTTGCCGTGGCAAGATCCGCTACTGACTGTGCGTGCTATTTACGAGCATACATGTCTTTTAGCAACTGTGAGCTGCAACTATGGGGTGGAAGAGAGACAAAAAAAAAAAACGAGAGAATTTACCCCTTTCCACTGAGCCACAACCCGGGTTATCATGTTAATAACCCGGGTTTTACTGGCAGTGGAAAAGGGGTATAAGTGTTTTAGCGGTACAATACCTGTACAACAACTCTTTACCCTTCACTCTTGTAGTCTGTTGTAGACCACCTGGGCTATAGACTAGAGATGAGCGGGTTCGGTTCCTCTGAATCCGAACCCGCCCGAACTTCAGTTTTTTTTACACGGGGCCGAGCGACTCGGATCTTCCCGCCTTGCTCGGTTAACCCGAGCGCGCACGAACGTCATCATCACACTGTCGGATTCTCGCGAGGCTCGGATTCTATCGCGAGACTCGGATTCTATATAAGGAGCCGCGCGTCCCCGCCATTTTCACACGTGCATTGAGATTGATAGGGAGAGGACGTGGCTGGCGTCCTCTCCGTTTAGAAATTAAAATAGGAGAGTGAGAGTGAGACACGTTCATTACTATACTTACTGGAGCTTAGGAGGAGTTATTATATTATACTACTAGTGACTGATGACCAGTGACCTGACCACCAGTGCAGTTTTATAATTTATTAATATTTAAATAATAATCCGTTCTGTTCTTGTTCTCTGCCTGAAAAAAACGATACACAGCTTAATTGTGGGGGAGACTGGGGAGCAGTTATAGGTTATAGCAGGAGCCAGGAGTACATATTAAACAGTGCACACTTTTGCTGCCAGAGAGAGACTAGTGCCACTGCCAGTGTGACTGACCACTGTGACCAGTGACCTGACCACACTGACCACCAGTACTATAGTACTATATTTATTGATTGTCTGCCTGAAAAAGTACACTCGTCGTGGACTCGTGTGACTTGTGTGGTGTTTTTTTCTTCTTTAAAAAACTCATTCTGCTGACAGACAGTGTCCAGCAGGTCCGTCATTAATATCTGACTGTGCTCACACAGCTTAATTGTGGGGGAGACTGGGGAGCAGTTATAGGTTATAGCAGGAGCCAGGAGTACATATTAAACAGTGCACACTTTTGCTGCCAGAGAGAGACTAGTGCCACTGCCAGTGTGACTGACCACTGTGACCAGTGACCTGACCACACTGACCACCAGTACTATAGTACTATATTTATTGATTGTCTGCCTGAAAAAGTACACTCGTCGTGGACTCGTGTGACTTGTGTGGTGTTTTTTTCTTCTTTAAAAAACTCATTCTGCTGACAGACAGTGTCCAGCAGGTCCGTCATTAATATCTGACTGTGCTCACACAGCTTAATTGTGGGGGAGACTGGGGAGCAGTTATAGGTTATAGCAGGAGCCAGGAGTACATATTAAACAGTGCACACTTTTGCTGCCAGAGAGAGACTAGTGCCACTGCCAGTGTGACTGACCACTGTGACCAGTGACCTGACCACACTGACCACCAGTACTATAGTACTATATTTATTGATTGTCTGCCTGAAAAAGTACACTCGTCGTGGACTCGTGTGACTTGTGTGGTGTTTTTTTCTTCTTTAAAAAACTCATTCTGCTGACAGACAGTGTCCAGCAGGTCCGTCATTAATATCTGACTGTGCTCACACAGCTTAATTGTGGGGGAGACTGGGGAGCAGTTATAGGTTATAGCAGGAGCCAGGAGTACATATTAAACAGTGCACACTTTTGCTGCCAGAGAGAGACTAGTGCCACTGCCAGTGTGACTGACCACTGTGACCAGTGACCTGACCACACTGACCACCAGTACTATAGTACTATATTTATTGATTGTCTGCCTGAAAAAGTACACTCGTCGTGGACTCGTGTGACTTGTGTGGTGTTTTTTTCTTCTATAAAAAACTCATTCTGCTGACAGACAGTGTCCAGCAGGTCCGTCATTAATATCTGACTGTGCTCACACAGCTTAATTGTGGGGGAGACTGGGGAGCAGTTATAGGTTATAGCAGGAGCCAGGAGTACATATTAAACAGTGCACACTTTTGCTGCCAGAGAGAGACTAGTGCCACTGCCAGTGTGACTGACCACTGTGACCAGTGACCTGACCACACTGACCACCAGTACTATAGTACTATATTTATTGATTGTCTGCCTGAAAAAGTACACTCGTCGTGGACTCGTGTGACTTGTGTGGTGTTTTTTTCTTCTTTAAAAAACTCATTCTGCTGACAGACAGTGTCCAGCAGGTCCGTCATTAATATCTGACTGTGCTCACACAGCTTAATTGTGGGGGAGACTGGGGAGCAGTTATAGGTTATAGCAGGAGCCAGGAGTACATATTAAACAGTGCACACTTTTGCTGCCAGAGAGAGACTAGTGCCACTGCCAGTGTGACTGACCACTGTGACCAGTGACCTGACCACACTGACCACCAGTACTATAGTACTATATTTATTGATTGTCTGCCTGAAAAAGTACACTCGTCGTGGACTCGTGTGACTTGTGTGGTGTTTTTTTCTTCTTTAAAAAACTCATTCTGCTGACAGACAGTGTCCAGCAGGTCCGTCATTAATATCTGACTGTGCTCACACAGCTTAATTGTGGGGGAGACTGGGGAGCAGTTATAGGTTATAGCAGGAGCCAGGAGTACATATTAAACAGTGCACACTTTTGCTGCCAGAGAGAGACTAGTGCCACTGCCAGTGTGACTGACCACTGTGACCAGTGACCTGACCACACTGACCACCAGTACTATAGTACTATATTTATTGATTGTCTGCCTGAAAAAGTACACTCGTCGTGGACTCGTGTGACTTGTGTGGTGTTTTTTTCTTCTATAAAAAACTCATTCTGCTGACAGACAGTGTCCAGCAGGTCCGTCATTAATATCTGACTGTGCTCACACAGCTTAATTGTGGGGGAGACTGGGGAGCAGTTATAGGTTATAGCAGGAGCCAGGAGTACATATTAAACAGTGCACACTTTTGCTGCCAGAGAGAGACTAGTGCCACTGCCAGTGTGACTGACCACTGTGACCAGTGACCTGACCACACTGACCACCAGTACTATAGTACTATATTTATTGATTGTCTGCCTGAAAAAGTACACTCGTCGTGGACTCGTGTGACTTGTGTGGTGTTTTTTTCTTCTTTAAAAAACTCATTCTGCTGACAGACAGTGTCCAGCAGGTCCGTCATTAATATCTGACTGTGCTCACACAGCTTAATTGTGGGGGAGACTGGGGAGCAGTTATAGGTTATAGCAGGAGCCAGGAGTACATATTAAACAGTGCACACTTTTGCTGCCAGAGAGAGACTAGTGCCACTGCCAGTGTGACTGACCACTGTGACCAGTGACCTGACCACACTGACCACCAGTACTATAGTACTATATTTATTGATTGTCTGCCTGAAAAAGTACACTCGTCGTGGACTCGTGTGACTTGTGTGGTGTTTTTTTCTTCTATAAAAAACTCATTCTGCTGACAGACAGTGTCCAGCAGGTCCGTCATTATATAATATTATATACCTGTCCGGCTGCAGTAGTGATATATTTTTTATATCATTATTTATCATCCAGTCTATACTAGCAGCAGACACAGTACGGTAGTTCACGGCTGTAGCTACCTCTGTGTCGGCACTCGGCAGTCCATCCATAATTGTATACCACCTACCCGTGTTTTTTTTTTTCTTTCTTCTTTATACATACTACATCTCATTATCAACCAGTCTATATTAGCAGCTAGTATCTAGCTAGTATTATTAGCTAGTACTATTATTATTAGCTAGTATTAGTACTAGTATTATTAGCTAGTACTAGTATCCATCCATCTCCATTGTTTACCTGAGGTGCCTTTTAGTTGTGCCTATTAAAATATGGAGAACAAAAATGTTGAGGTTCCAAAATTAGGGAAAGATCAAGATCCACTTCCACCTCGTGCTGAAGCTGCTGCCACTAGTCATGGCCGAGACGATGAAATGCCAGCAACGTCGTCTGCCAAGGCCGATGCCCAATGGCATAGTACAGAGCATGTCAAATCCAAAACACCAAATATCAGTAAAAAAAGGACTCCAAAACCTAAAATAAAATTGTCGGAGGAGAAGCGTAAACTTGCCAATATGCCATTTACCACACGGAGTGGCAAGGAACGGCTGAGGCCCTGGCCTATGTTCATGGCTAGTGGTTCAGCTTCACATGAGGATGGAAGCACTCAGCCTCCTGCTAGAAAAATGAAAAGACTCAAGCTGGCAAAAGCAGTAGCACCGCAAAGAACTGTGCGTTCTTCGAAATCCCAAATCCACAAGGAGAGTCCAATTGTGTCGGTTGCGATGCCTGACCTTCCCAACACTGGACGTGAAGAGCATGCGCCTTCCACCATTTGCACGCCCCCTGCAAGTGCTGGAAGGAGCACCCGCAGTCCAGTTCCTGATAGTCAGATTGAAGATGTCTGTGTTGAAGTACACCAGGATGAGGAGGATATGGGTGTTGCTGGCGCTGGGGAGGAAATTGACCAGGAGGATTCTGATGGTGAGGTGGTTTGTTTAAGTCAGGCACCCGGGGAGACACCTGTTGTCCGTGGGAGGAATATGGCCATTGACATGCCTGGTGAAAATACCAAAAAAATCAGCTCTTCGGTGTGGAGGTTTTTCAACAGAAATGCGGACAACAGGTGTCAAGCCGTGTGTTGCCTTTGTCAAGCTGTAATAAGTAGGGGTAAGGACGTTAACCACCTCGGAACATCCTCCCTTATACGTCACCTGCAGCGCATTCATAATAAGTCAGTGACAAGTTCAAAAACTTTGGGTGACAGCGGAAGCAGTCCACTGACCAGTAAATCCCTTCCTCTTGTAACCAAGCTCACGCAAACCACACAACCAACTCCCTCAGTGTCAATTTCCTCCTTCCCCAGGAATGCCAATAGTCCTGCAGGCCATGTCACTGGCAATTCTGACGATTCCTCTCCTGCCTGGGATTCCTCCGATGCATCCTTGCGTGTAACGCCTACTGCTGCTGGCGCTGCTGTTGTTGCTGCTGGGAGTCGATGGTCATCCCAGAGGGGAAGTCGTAAGCCCACTTGTACTACTTCCAGTAAGCAATTGACTGTTCAACAGTCCTTTGCGAGGAAGATGAAATATCACAGCAGTCATCCTACTGCAAAGCGGATAACTGAGGCCTTGGCATCCTGGGTGGTGAGAAACGTGGTTCCGGTATCCATCATTACTGCAGAGCCAACTAGAGACTTGTTGGAGGTACTGTGTCCCCGGTACCAAATACCATCTAGGTTCCATTTCTCTAGGCAGGCGATACCGAAAATGTACACAGACCTCAGAAAAAGAGTCACCAGTGTCCTAAAAAATGCAGCTGTACCCAATGTCCACTTAACCACGGACATGTGGACAAGTGGAGCAGGGCAGGGTCAGGACTATATGACTGTGACAGCCCACTGGGTAGATGTATGGACTCCCGCCGCAAGAACAGCAGCAGCAGCACCAGTAGCAGGATCTCGCAAACGCCAACTCTTTCCTAGGCAGGCTACGCTTTGTATCACCGGTTTCCAGAATACGCACACAGCTGAAAACCTCTTACGGCAACTGAGGAAGATCATCGCGGAATGGCTTACCCCAATTGGACTCTCCTGTGGATTTGTGGCATCGGACAACGCCAGCAATATTGTGTGTGCATTAAATATGGGCAAATTCCAGCACGTCCCATGTTTTGCACATACCTTGAATTTGGTGGTGCAGAATTTTTTTAAAAACGACAGGGGCGTGCAAGAGATGCTGTCGGTGGCCAGAAGAATTGCGGGACACTTTCGGCGTACAGGCACCACGTACAGAAGACTGGAGCAACACCAAAAACGCCTGAACCTGCCCTGCCATCATCTGAAGCAAGAAGTGGTAACGAGGTGGAATTCAACCCTCTATATGCTTCAGAGGTTGGAGGAGCAGCAAAAGGCCATTCAAGCCTATACATCTGACCACGATATAGGAGGTGGAATGCACCTGTCTCAAGCGCAGTGGAGAATGATTTCAACGTTGTGCAAGGTTCTGATGCCCTTTGAACTTGCCACACGTGAAGTCAGTTCAGACACTGCCAGCCTGAGTCAGGTCATTCCCCTCATCAGGCTTTTGCAGAAGAAGCTGGAGACATTGAAGGAGGAGCTAACACGGAGCGATTCCGCTAGGCATGTGGGACTTGTGGACGGAGCCCTTAATTCGCTTAACCAGGATTCACGGGTGGTCAATCTGTTGAAATCAGAGCACTACATTTTGGTCACCGTGCTCGATCCTAGATTTAAAACCTACCTTGGATCTCTCTTTCCAGCAGACACAAGTCTGCTGGGGTTGAAAGACCTGCTGGTGAGAAAATTGTCAAGTCAAGCGGAACGCGACCTGTCAACATCTCCTCCTTCACATTCTCCCGCAACTGGGGGTGCGAGGAAAAGGCTCAGAATTCCGAGCCCACCCGCTGGCGGTGATGCAGGGCAGTCTGGAGCGACTGCTGATGCTGACATCTGGTCCGGACTGAAGGACCTGACAACAATTACGGACATGTCGTCTACTGTCACTGCATATGATTCTCTCACCATTGAAAGAATGGTGGAGGATTATATGAGTGACCGCATCCAAGTAGGCACGTCACACAGTCCGTACTTATACTGGCAGGAAAAAGAGGCAATTTGGAGGCCCTTGCACAAATTGGCTTTATTCTACCTAAGTTGCCCTCCCACAAGTGTGTACTCCGAAAGAGTGTTTAGTGCCGCCGCTCACCTTGTCAGCAATCGGCGTACGAGGTTACATCCAGAAAATGTGGAGAAGATGATGTTCATTAAAATGAATTATAATCAATTCCTCCGCGGAGACATTGACCAGCAGCAATTGCCTCCACAAAGTACACAGGGAGCTGAGATGGTGGATTCCAGTGGGGACGAATTGATAATCTGTGAGGAGGGGGATGTACACGGTGATATATCGGAGGATGATGATGAGGTGGACATCTTGCCTCTGTAGAGCCAGTTTGTGCAAGGAGAGATTAATTGCTTCTTTTTTGGTGGGGGTCCAAACCAACCCGTCATATCAGTCACAGTCGTGTGGCAGACCCTGTCACTGAAATGATGGGTTGGTTAAAGTGTGCATGTCCTGTTTATACAACATAAGGGTGGGTGGGAGGGCCCAAGGACAATTCCATCTTGCACCTCTTTTTTCTTTAATTTTTCTTTGCGTCATGTGCTGTTTGGGGAGGGTTTTTTGGAAGGGACATCCTGCGTGACACTGCAGTGCCACTCCTAGATGGGCCCAGTGTTTGTGTCGGCCACTAGGGTCGCTTATCTTACTCACACAGCTACCTCATTGCGCCTCTTTTTTTCTTTGCGTCATGTGCTGTTTGGGGAGGGTTTTTTGGAAGGGACATCCTGCGTGACACTGCAGTGCCACTCCTAGATGGGCCCGGTGTTTGTGTCGGCCACTAGGGTCGCCCAGCTTAGTCATCCAGCGACCTAGGTGCAAATTTTAGGACTAAAAATAATATTGTGAGGTGTGAGGTATTCAGAATAGACTGAAAATGAGTGTAAATTATGGTTTTTGAGGTTAATAATACTTTGGGATCAAAATGACCCCCAAATTCTATGATTTAAGCTGTTTTTTAGTGTTTTTTAAAAAAAAACACCCGAATCCAAAACACACCCGAATCCGACAAAAAAAATTCGGTGAGGTTTTGCCAAAACGCGTTCGAACCCAAAACACGGCCGCGGAACCGAACCCAAAACCAAAACACAAAACCCGAAAAATTTCCGGCGCTCATCTCTACTATAGACATCTCTTAATTAGTGACAGTAGTAAATTCCTATTGTCAACAGTATAGTAAAGTGATAAGCCATAAAAAGAATTAACAGTTAAAAAAAAAAAACAGCTGTGCTGTGACAATAAAACAGTTTAACCACTTATCAGGGTTTAATGGTGATAATATGTAATATAGTTTAGAATAAGATTGGATGCGTCTAAGTGGAGCATTAATGTGAATGAGGTTCCCTTTGGAGTAATTTGTTATTAAAAGGAAGCATTTGCATTTATTAATTATCACTCCATCTGGTGTCTCTCTTTCATTGTTGGATACTTTTGCAGACATTTATTACTAACATGGTCTGGTATACATAAATGTATTTATAAATAGTGATTTGTTTCTTTATGACGTACAGAGCTGTACTGTGTTAGCTGCAAAATAGAGGAGAGAGTGGAATAATTCTGCAATTGAATATGACAAAAGTAATTTGAACGAATACCTATAATGGCTAAATACATTGGATTTCAAGACACAAATCTTCTGAAATGCAAATAGGATGAATGCATCAGGAGAGAGAACACCGCAATATAAACAACCTTAATGTACAGCTAATATTAATGTGCAATCTGCCAGAGGAAGGGGTTTTAGGTCTGATTCTGAGTTGGGGATAAAGATACCACTTTTACACCAAAAACCCAGGTTCGACCAAGCTTTCCAGACACAGTTCCACCCAGGGTCAGACCCTCTTTACACTGCACATTGGACCTGGGTTATTATTGGGTCAGCCCCATTTATACCCCTTTCACACCGCACAAATAACCCGGTATCGACCTGGCATATTGCCGGATCGACATGGGTCGGTGTGCGGTGTGAAAGCGCCATAGCCGAAATCCCGGCAATTCAACCCGGGAATAAAGCAGTGTTATTCCCGGGTTGAATACCGGGTCAATGGCAGCGTAAAACAGGCTCCCGGACCCGTTCACTACAACAGGGAGAGGCGGCGCAGAGATGATCTCATCTCCCAGCTCCGCCCCCGCTGCCGGCTCCGACCCCCACTGCTATGGCAACCCACTCGGCATATTGCCGGGTCAGGGAAGCCAGCAGAAGGACCCGTTTCCAATTCCTGGGTGGGATCCGGCATTGGCGGTGTGAATGGGGTGTTACACTGAACCCGGGTCTGCCCTGCATGTCACTCACAGACCCTCCCTTAAAGCGGACCTCTGCCTACACAGCCAATCAGCAGCTTTTAAGCATAACCTGGGTCGAATAACCCAGGTCTAGCTGTTTACGCTGCATCGTTACCTGGGTCAACCCTGGTAGCTACCAGAGTCCGATTCCCTGGTCACTTGACCTGGGTTATTTTTCAAGGACGCTTTTACACCAAGCTGTGACCAGGGTAGACCCAGCAATAACCCGGGTCAAAAGCACGGTGTAAAAGGGGTATAAGAAAGAACAAGTAATACCCCTTTCACACCGCCAATGCCGATCCCACCTGGGAATTGGAAACGAGTCCTTCCCGGGTGGGATCCGGCATTGGACCCTAACAGCAGGCAAACCGTCCCGGCAATTTGCCGGATCTGTTGCCATAGCGGCGGGGGGTGGAGCCAGCGCTGGAAGATGAGCTCATCTCCGCCACCTCTCCCTATTGTAGTAAACGGGTCCCGTGTCGCATCGACCCGGGAACCCATTCACGCTTCCACTGACCCAGTGTGAAAATAAAGTTGTCTAAAAATTGTGGGCTACATGCAAAAGCAGACAGTATTTACCTTGTATGCAAAATATATATATTTGCACCCCTTGCATTGCAACATGGTACACAGTTACTTGGTCTTTCTTGCTTTATTCCCAACTCAGAATCCAGCACATTGAGCTTTGAAACCTTGCATTGGTTTCCAGTATTGGTGTTACATGGGTTCCTTATCAGCATATCCTACAGTTATTTTACCCCTGTGGTGTCAGTGTTTGGGTGTTGTTGCCAGTGTCATACTCAAACAGCTTATCTGTGATCGCTTGATGTGCCTGGAAAGTTATTCTGCCTCTTTGTGGCCTTTTTTGGACCCAAATGATGTCATTTCTGCATATACAGGGCCTCGTTCAGAGATGCACCCTAACCCAATTGTTTCACAGTTGAGCGATTATCGGTGGTCTTTGTATGCGTCTTAAGGGTGGGTGCACATTAAAATGATCTTGGACTGATATGTCGTTTCCGGACAAATCAGAACAACATATCGGACGGATCTTTCAGTGTGTATGCCGATTTGCACACTCCCACGCTCACATGCTATATCCCCTGGTATGCCTTGGTCACGCTGTGCATGTGGCCCAATGATGTTGTATTAGCCGACTCTGAGAGGATTTATTCGGCAGTAAATGACAGTCAGGCATCGTTTGGGGGAGTGGAAAAGAGAAAAGTGGTAGCATCTCTTATTATGTTTGAAATTAGGGTGTGCAGTCCAGCCCCCAGACCCAATTTTTTTCCCACTGTAATTGTGTATATACAGCACTCTTGAGCGTGAGACTCCTTCTGTCTGGACTAGCACCATATCTACCTGCCCTTAGTAGATTTTAATTAGTGTATGGTCCTTGCCTTTCTCAGTCTACACATTAGAATGGCATTATGAAAGGTAAGTGCTGGATACATTTATATAATGTGTCAGTATTAGGGAAATAGGGATCCATCCAATAAAGGATCACCTTGACATGGTAGGTGGGCATGCATTTTTAGTCAAATATGTACTAGACCTTATTACTACTCCATGTTAAATTGTTGCGTTTATTATAGTTGTTCTGATTCAGTATTCTTAGTGCTTAAAGTGTGCACCTGCATTTTTTTTTCTCTACATGGCACTATAAGTCTCAGCATGGTAGCACTGCTTATTATGTTTAAAATTAGGGTGTGCTGCCCAGCCTGGGTGTGGTTCATCAAATCGACAGTGTCTAGGTCGACAATGTTTAGGTCGACCACTATAGGTCGACAGTCACTAGGTCGACATGGATGTAAGGTCGACAGGGTTTCTAGGTCGACATGTGCTAGGTCGACAGGTCTAAAGGTCGACATGAGGAATTTTTTTTTTTTGGTGTCGTTTTCTTCGTAGAGTGACCGGGATCCCAAATTAATGCACCGCGTCCCCTCGCATGGCTCGCTTCGCTCGCCATGCTTCGGGCATGGTGCCTTCGCTTCGCTCGGCACACTTTACTGTTCCAATCGTAGTCCACGTGGATCGTTAAGTATGAAAAAATTCAAAAAAAGAAAAAAAATGTGAAAAACTCATGTCGACCTTTAGACCTGTCGACCTAGCACATGTCAACCTAGAAACCCTGTCGACCTTCCATCCATGTCGACCTAGTGACTGTCGACCTATAGTGGTCGACCTAAACATTGTCGACCTAGACACTGTCGATCTTCAGACCGGATCCCGCCCAGCCTCCCCTCTTTTTTCAACCATTTGGGGGAGGTAATGGGTAGTGGCGACAGAAACGCTGATGTGTCACAACCATTTCAGGGGCGTATTTCAGCCTGTGACTACGATCCAGGACCGCAATAAATGACTGTTCTGCGACGGATGCTGCATCCTTGTATACAGCCGCTGGGATTTGCGAAGCCATCAGTAGCCGCCTCAATCCAAATCCAGACTGCTGCATATTTTTGTACAGCCGCTGCCTACCAATTTGCAGATGCAAAGGCATTTGTGTACTTCTCTGCATCAGGTCACAGTACATAAATATGTGTCTGAACTATTGATGGTATTGCAAGAGCCACTCAATATTTTAGCACTTATGGGTCTTTATACTAAGCCTTGGAGAGAGAGAACGTGGAGAGAGATAAAGGGGTCTATTTACTAAGACTTGAAGAGAAATAAAGTGGAGAGAAAAAGTACCAGCCAATCAGCTCCTAACTACCATGTCACAGGCTGTGTTTGAAAAATGACAACTAGGAGCTGATTGACTGGTACATTATCTCCATTCACTTTATCTCTCTCCAATGCTTAGTACATAGAGCCCTTAGTTAATCAGCTACCTATCGTCCAGGTTTAGTGAAAATATTTAAAATCATAATTCATACATCCAGTTATCACTGGCTACAACATAATAATACTACTAATAATAATAATAATAATAATTTTATTTATATAGCGCTCTTTCTCCAATAGGACTCAAGGCGCTAAACAGATACATAGCATAATATAGCAAAGAAAATAATAAAGTACAGAAAGCTTTTCATAAAATACAGAAGCATGGAGATACTAAAAGGGACATTATGGAAATGCTGAGTAAACAGGAAAGTCTTGATTCTACTTTTGAAGGATTCTATAGTTGGGGCCTCTCGCACTGTGCGGGGAAGTGAGTTCCATAGAGTCGGAGCCGCATGACTATAAGCTCGACCCCCAGGAGGTACTGCTAAAGTCCTTCATCTACAGATCGCAGTGTGGCAGTATGGGGTCAGAAGCTGCTTCAGGTACCTTGGGCCTTGGTCATGTAATGCTTTGAAACTCAGTAAGCCAATCTTGAAGATGATTCGCCACCTTACAGGCAGCCAGTGAAGAGAGTAAAGTTTGGGTGTTATGTGGCTAGAACGGGGCTGGTTGGTTAATAGCCTGGCAGCTGTGTTTTGCACCAGCTGTAAGCGGTGCAATTCTTTTGCTGGGAGACCAAGGTAGAGGGCATTACAGTAGTCTAATCGAGATGATACAAATGCATGTATGACTTTTGGGAGATCATCTGAGGGAATTAAGTGCTTGATTCTGGCTATGTTCTTCAGGTGAAAGAATGAGGATTTGATTGTGGCTGATATCTGATGTTTAAGTGTCAAGCCACCATCCAGGACAACGCCAAGATTCCGCACACGATCAGTGGTTTGTAATTCTGAATCCCCGAGTGTAAGTCCAGTTGGTTGGCTATGCTGCAGTCTTGTCCTTTGATGTTGCAGTCCTATCATAAGGACCTCTGTTTTATCCTGGTTCAGTCGCAGCCAACTAATAATTGGCCACATACGAATTCTGGGTAATACAACTAATACAAAGATGCAAATTCAGAGCCTCCACAAAGTATAAGGATATACAATATGTTGGGGATGCCCCCACACATGGAACCTATGTGTATAAGGTGTATAGCAGGGCTGGCCAAACCAGTCCTCGAGATCTACCAACAGTTCACATTTTCCAGACCACCTAGCTAGTCCACAGGTGTAGTCATTACTAATTAAGATGTGCTGCATTCATTCCTAACTGACAATTCTACAGATGTCCAGGAGGCCTGGAAAACATGAACTGTTGGTAGATCTCGAGGACCGGTTTGGCCAGCCCTGGTGTATATGAAACATAAATGCACGTCGTGTTTAGACTTGAGTCCTTTCTCCAAGATACCTCATTATGGTATGCAAATATTCCAAAATACAGAAGAATCCTAAAATCCAAAATACATCTGGTCCCAAGCATTTTGGATATAGGAGGCAGTTAGCCTGTGCTGATTGGACATTACATTTCTACAATATATATTCTCACCTTCTCATGTTACACAAATTCATTTGGGCACTGTAGTTTTGTATTCTACAAAAGAACTTGTGTCCTTCTGGAAATCAATCCCATGGAGAACGCAGCACTCTGCTGCCATCTTCTGGCCAACTATTATTCTGTGATTTCATACTATGGCATCTGCCATTCAGGCTCCTTCCTACTAAAGCTATGCATATTTCATCTGCCAGGTGTCTGTCCATAAAGGGACAGTGAGAACTTGCTTTGACACCCTGGCTGTTGGGATGCTGGCTGTCAACAATGCGAGTCTGTTGTGTGGATGGCTCTTGCTATGTATTGCACTGTGCGCAGGGCCGGTTCTTGCCCTTGTGGCGCCCCGGGCAAAGTATAGGGGCGTGGCTTCAAATGGGGGCATGGTCAGTTACGCCCCCATTTGTGCCCCCTGTAGCGCCGCTGAAAGAAAAAATAAAATAAAAAAAAAGTATACTTACTATCCCCGTTCCTGATCCAGACCGCTGCAGACCTCCACCGCCGGCGCCGCTCTTCTCTCCTCTCCTCGATCTATGGGAGAGACGTTATTACGTCTCTCCCATAGAACAGCATAGACACTAGAGGTCAATTATGACCCCTAGTGTCTGTGCCACTATGCTGTGCGGTGCGCGATGACGTCATCGCGCACCGCACAGCAAAGGTCTTCTTCATGAAGGGAAACTAGACCGTAGCGTCTAGTTTCTCTTCATGGAGAGGACCTTTGCTGTGCGGTGCGCGATGACGTCATCGTGCACCGCACAACAAAGGTCCTCTCCGTGAAGGGAAACTAGACGCTACGCGTCTGGCTCCCTTCAAAGCGGGGGGCGCAGCGGGGCACTGCAGGGGGCACAGCGGGGCACAGTGGCGGAAATTGCCATGGTGCTGCGCCCCGGGCAAAAGTCCTGCTTGCCCGTGGCAAGATCCGCTACTGACTGTGCGTGCTGTTTACGAGCATACATGTCTTTTAGCAACTGTGAGCTGCAACTATGAGTAGCACGTATCTCCATTTGTAATTGAGTGGGTGTAGAAGGGTGACAACCGGCCGTTCACATGTAGGATGTGTCCTGAGTGTGTGATGTGGGCATGTAGATGGAAATGTGGGCTAGCTAGAGGCAGGTGCACATATAGCTGTCTGATTTTCCAGGGATCTCTTGTACCAGGTATAGGGATGGTGCAAACACCATTGATATAAATGACTGCACAGATACATACAAGCATGGGTCAGTGGCGTAACTACTGCCCCCGCAGTCCTCGCGGTGGCTTGGGGGCGAGGGGCTGCGGGGACGCCACTGATTACAGCAGACTGACATGCGGACGAGCGCCCGCATGTCAGTCTGCTTTCTCCTTCCCGCCGCCGCTTGTTGGAGGGACACGGACGGCACAGCGTGTGCCTCTCCTGTGTCCCTCCTGCATCATCTCCGGCGGCCGCGGGTCTAATAGGGGGAAGTGCCGTCCGTGAGCTCTAATTGGCTCACGGACGGCACTTCCCCCTATTAGACCCGCGGCCGCCGGAGATGATGCAGCAGGAGGGACACAGGAGAGGCGATCTGTGCCCTCCGTGTCCCTCCAATAAGCGGCGGCGGCGGCGGCACTGGGGGGAATATCTGGCACTGGGGGGGGGGATGTCTGGCACTGGGGCATATATGGCACTGGGGGGGAGATCTGGCACTGGGGCATATATGGCACTGGGGGGGGGATGTCTGGCACTGGGGGGGATATCTGGCGCTGGGGGGGGGATGTCTGGCACTGGGGCATATATGTCTGGCACTGGGGGGGATATCTGGCACTGGGGGGGGGGATGTCTGGCACTGGGGCATATATGGCACTGGGGGGGGATGTCTGGCACTGGGGGGGGATGTCTGGCACTACGGGGGATATCTGGCGCTGGGGGGGGGGGGTGTCTGGCACTGGGGGGGAATATATGGCACTGGCGGCATATCTGGCACGGGGGGAATATCTGGCACTGGGGGCATATGTGGCACTGGGGGGGGGGATGTCTGGCACTGGGGGGGGATGTCTGGCACTAGGGGGGATATCTGGCACTGGGGGAATATCTGGCACTGGGGGCATATGTGGCACTGGGGGGGAATATATGGCACTGGCGGCATATCTGGCACGGGGGAATATCTGGCACTGGGGGCATATGTGGCACTGGGGGGGAATATCTGGCACTCGGGGCATATGTGGCACTGGGGGGGGGGGTTATATGTGTACCTGGCACATGGGGGGGGCTATATTTGGCACCGGGGCATGTGAGTACCTGGCACCGCGGGGGAATATCTGGCACTGGGGTCATATGTGGCACTGGGAGCACAGCCCTAGCAACAAGGACTACCTCCTAGCAACGAGCATGACACCCAGTGCATGAAACACCTGACTACGAGCATGACACCCAGTGCATGAAACACCTGGCAACGAGCATGACACCCAGTGCATGTAACCCCTGACAACGAGAAGGTAATTGAAAAGTAATTAGAAGCCTTACTGTAGGACTTAATGTGTAATGGGCATTACGGTGTGTGGCATAATGTATCACGGACATTGCGGTGTGTGTCATAATGTGTCACAGGCATTACGGTGTATGGTATACTATATCGCGGGCATTGTGATATGTGGTATAATGTCTCAGGGTCATTGCAGTGTGTGGCATAATGTATCACGGACATTGCGGTGTGTGTCATAATGTGTCAGGCATTACGGTGTGTGGTATACTATATCACGGGCATTGTGGTATGTGGTATAATGTCTCAGGGTCATTGCAGTGTGGCATAATACATAACGGGCATTGCGGTGTGTGGCATAGGGTATAATGGGCAGGGCATTGCGGTATGTGTCACAGGCATTACGGTGTATGGTATACTATATCACGGGCATTGTGGTATAATGTCTCAAGGTCATTGCGGTGTGTGTCATAATGTGTCACAGGCATTGTATGTGCTATAATGTATCAGGGGCATTGCAGTGTGTAGCATAATGTATAACAGGCATTGCGATTCCTGTCATAATGTGTCGGGGGCATTACGGTGTGTGGCATAATGTGTCACAGGCATTACGGTGTGTGGCATAATGTGTCGGGGGCATTATGGTGTGTGGCATAATGTGTCATGTGCATTATTGTGTGTGGAATAATGTCTAAGGGCCATTGCAGTATGTGGCATAATGTATACTGGGCATTACTATAAGGAGGAAAAATGACAAATAATGTAAGGGGCATGAATCAGGATTATTTTTCTTTCCTGTGGTGGCTAACGTCTGGGCGTGCAGGTTGCAAAACTGGGGTATAAGGTAGTCTTTTCCTGCAATACCACGCCCCTTTATGAGAAACCACGCCCATTCCAACAAAACCACGCCCCTTTTTTTGCAGCGCGCGCCGAAGGCGCGCGCATATTTATCCCTTTCTTGCTCCCAATTATGCGGCGGGTGGGGGGGGGGGGTGGGGGGGGCGCCAACGAATTTTTTGGCTTGGGGGAGAAAAATTTCTAGTTACGCCACTGCATGGGCTTCAAAAAGGGAAGAAACTGGAAATCAAAGTAATTAAAATAGATAATTGACAAGTGCTGCCAACAGCGCCCCCTACCCTGCAGCGCTATGTGCAGCAGCACACTCCACACTTTCCTAGTTATGGCCCTGATTTAAAACACTGTTGATACACATACGCATTGTGTGATACAGAATAATTCCAATGTAGTTCTGCAGATGAGGAAAGTGTAGTCAGGGCTGTAAAGAGGGGTACAGGGCTCTAGGGGAGGCATTGCCTCACAGTCCCTGCATCTAGCTAGCATGGTGCTGGTACCATCCTTTGGATGCTCCAGACATGCAGCCCGTAGAGCCCCCCCATCCCCTTTCCCCCTTCCTCCCCGAGCATCCTGAGGATGTTCCGAGCAGTGCTGTTCTTTCTGGGGCTGGCGGCCCTTCACCCTTGTCATAACGTCATGGTGTCATGCACTCAGGGTGCGTTGCCGTAACAGGGCACTGTAAAGCCCTATTACAGAGCAGAGTATAGTGATGGTAGTGGTGTACTATCAGGCCTGGCGCTAGCTGCTCAGCAAAGGTATACAGTGCAGGGAGGTGCCAGGGTGGAGAGGCGCTCTTCCTGCACTACAGTGCATCCCTGTGCTGAGCTGCTGCTGATGTGCCTGCTGCTGCTACCGGCTGCTGTCACACTCTATGACATGCAGCGTCGCCGGCAGCACAAAGCCTCCTCTCCCCCTCCCCTACCTTGTGTAACAATGCATTGGCCAGGTGGGATCCAAAAGGGGTGGAGCTAGATGGGAATAAGGGGCGGAGCTAGATAGGACCAGGATGCAGCAGGAGCAGCCAGTCTTTAGGTAAGTGTCTGGAAAGAGAGTGTGTGTGTGTGTGTGTGTGTGTGTGTGTGTGTGTGTGTGTGTGTGTGTGTGTGTGTGTGTACAGTATCTGTGTATATTTTATATATGTTTGACTCTGTATGTGTGTAATATATGTACAGTATGTATGTGTGTATGTATATATATATATATATATATATATGTGTGTGTGTGTGTGTGTGTGTGTGTGTGTGTGTGTGTGTATGTGGTGTGTGTATCTGTGTGTGTATGTGTGACTGCGGCATAATGTGTGTAAGCGGCACTGGTACAGGGGGCGTTATGTATCTAAGCGGCACTGGTACAGGGGTTTTTACGTGTTTAATCGTCACTGGTACAGGGCGTTACGTGTTTAATCATCACTGGTACGGGGGGCGTTACGTGTGTAAGCGGCACTGGTAAAGGGGGTTTTACGTGTTTAATCGTCACTGGTATAGGGGGCGTTACGTGTGTAAGCGGCACTGGTACAGGGGGCGTTACGTGTGTAAGCGGCACTGGTACGGGGGGGCGTTACGTGTAAGCGGCACTGGTACAGGGGGTTTTACGTGTTTAATCGTCACTGGTACAGGGGGCGTTACGTGTCTACGCATCACTGGTACAGGGGGCGTTATGTGTGTAAGCGGCACTGGTAAAGGGGGCGTTACGTGTCTAAGCATCACTGGTACAGGGGGCGTTACGTGTTTAATCATCACTGGTACAGGGGGCATTTCGTGTGTAAGCGGCACTGGTACAGGAGGCGTTACGTGTTTAATCATCACTGGTCAGGGGGCGTTACGTGTCTACGCATCACTGGTACAGGAGGCGTTACGTGTGTAAGCGGCACTGGTAAAGGGGGCGTTAAGTGTTTAATCATCACTGGTACAGGGGGCATTACGTGTGTAAACGGCACTGGTACAGGAGGCGTTACTTGTCTACGCATCACTGGTACAGGAGGCGTTACGTGTGTAAGCGGCACTGGTAAAGGGGGCGTTACGTGTCTAAGCATCACTGGTACAGGGGGCGTTACGTGTTTAATCATCACTGGTACAGGGGGCATTATGTGTGTAAGGGGCACTGGTACAGGAGGCGTTACATGTTTAATCGGCACTGGAACAGGGGGCACAGGTACAGGGGGCGTTACGTGTGTAAGCGGCACTGGTACAGGGGGCGTTACATGTGTGAGCGTAACTGGTACAGGGGGCGTTACGTGTGTGAGCATCACTGGTATAGGGGGCGTTACGTGTGTAAGCGTCACTGGTACAGGGGGTGTTACGTGTGTAAGCATCACTACTACAGAGGGTGTTACGTTTGTAAGCGTCACTACTACAGGGGGTATTACGTGTGTAAGCGTCACTACTACAGGGGGTATTATGTGCGCTGTCCCTTTGTAAAGTATGGAAGGGTGCAAATTTATATTTTGCAGGGGGGGCGCCAAACACCCTAGCACCGGCCCTGTGTACTATAGTAATGTTTATTAGGGGTATTAATGGACTATGGGGTCCATTTATCAATGAGTTTTAGCCAACCAGAATCTAACTGTAATGTGTTTGAAAAGAGACAGGTGGCAGCTGACTGGCTGGAGCAACATTTATCAAATGCAACAAGTTTTAAATAGCTTAACCTTGTTGATAAATGGGCCCAAAGTGTAATATGCTTTTGAGAAGAATTGATGTAATGCATGGGGGGTCCTAGACAAAGTAAAGCCCATGGCGAAAATGTCTTAGTCCTCCCTCACTTCCCCACCACCACCAAAAAATGAACATGCCTCAGGACAATACAGCCACAGAGCCCCTTCATGCCTCTTCATATACCTGAATGATCCTCATGCTCCTTTTTATATGTCCACCTGGAGCCCCCTCCTTAGGGGCAAACACAGAATTTCTAAAGAGGGGTTTCCAAATGCAATCCACAATCTCCCACATTGCTGAACACTGGGGCAAGTGAGGGAGTGGGGAGCAGTAGAAGAACTTTGTACAGACCCTGAACATATATATCTACATATTGGTAATTTTAAACACTGGATATTGTGTGGAGTAAAGTATTACTAATTAACACTATACTGTAGATGGACTGTATAGGCTGTATAAAAATAACATTTAACTAAAATAAATAACATAAGTGGTCAGGAAAAGGTTAAACATTCCATAATAAATAAATAAATATACAAACATATTAGAACCAGTACTGCCTTTTCTATGCACACCTTCTCCCACCTCATGGTAAGGCTCCTGTCTCTTCTTCCTGGCAGCTACTCTCAGGCCCAGTGCACTGATTGAGCACTCAGGTCACACACACACACACACACAGATAACTTAAGCCCCGTACACACGGGGGAGATGTGTGCTGAGCGATCTAGCACAGACCGCTCAGCACACATCTCTTCCCCCGCTCAGCACACAGCACGATGTGTGTTTAGCGAGGGGGTGGGGAAGGGGGGGACGCTCATTTCACCCAGGGGTGAAATGAGCGATCTAACTAGATTTGGCATGCCAAATCTAGAGTCAGCAATAGCGACGTGCGGGACCGCACATCGCTATCGCTATGGGCATATAAACAGAGAAAATTGTCCATATTTTCTCTGGTCAGATTGCTTAGAATTTGAGCACGGATCTCTCCGTGATTACCCCGGTAGTAGAAGAAGCTGCTATCACTGGGTTCTGCTCTGTCCCTTAAATTGCATGTTGTGGCGGCAGCTCTAGGAATTATATTACATATTGTACAAATGCTATTGTGAACACAATTTGAGCTACTAATCAAGCAGAGGGAGATTTGCCTATGCTCTTGCTTCTTTATGCTAGCCCAGATCCCCCTCATTCCTCTTTATTTGTTTCATATCACCATTCCAGATTACAAAACCTATCTCCTGAGGAGAAAAATTTGGATTTAGATCCTAGGAGGAGATAGTGGGGGTTATTCAGAGTTGTTAGCAAACCAAAAAAGTTAGCAATTGGGCAAAATCATGTTGCACTGCAGGTGGGGCAGATGTAACATGTGCAGAAAGATTTAGTTAGGGTGGGTTATAGTGTTTCTGTGGCTGTGCAGGGTAAATACTGGCTGCCAGAGCCGTAAGTAGGTGTGTGCCAGAGGCGCAACTGCACTGTGGGCACACCATCTGGCAGCACCACTCACACGGCCGCCGCCCACTCTCATTCCCTTCTTCATCCCGCCGGCCACCGCTGCAGTGCTGTTCTGCACGCATGGGGGGGTTCTGAGTATTCCTTTAGTGATTCCCGCAGCGATGATCAACGCTGCCAGCAGGTTCTATAGATGTTTAAAGAAAAATCACCCAGCGCCAGCTGATAATATTTAAATATCTGCAGCCTCTAAAGTGGGTATGCTCCTCCCACAATGTAACAAAAAGACTAAAAGGTTTTTTCCACGAATGGAAAAAGATAGAGGCGCTGATATAGAAATATTGTTAATAAACTGTTAGGGTCTCCTGCCCTGTGCTGCCACGTCGTCATGGCAACCGGGAGACAAGTGCTAGCGGAGTGACCTGAGCGCAGCTGATACTCCGGTTCGGGTCTTTTGCTGTGCAGTGGTTACAGGCAGGGGATCCGGTGCTGGTTTTTGTGCTCACAGTCTGTGAGGTCTGAGGGGGGCGTGGACAGCACCTGCTTTATAAGGCCTCTTCTCAGGTTAAGCAGATGCTGCTGAATCTTTGTTGGTTAGTCAGTTCCTGAAAGTTAGCCAGTACTGTGTAGCTTTGTATTTGTTGTTGCTTACTGCAAATAGGCCTGGGGATTTGGTACTACACTCTGCCAATCCAGACCTAGCAGTAAGACTGGAGTCAGTCGTTTAGCCTGCTGAGGTTCTATTGCTATTCTGTGAACCCAGCAGGTTTGTGGCTGTACTTTCAGACCTGCCTGCATAATCCTCTCTCACTGTGCAGGGCGTCCATGTGTCAGTTTAGTGGCAGTAAGCTGAACCTGGGCCCTGCAAGTGAGAATTAGGATTGTGGAGACTCTCCTTGTGTCTATTATTCCATCTCTGACCAAGGAGTTTACTGCCACACCCGTTGGTAACCCTTTAGGGTTTTGCTGTTGCCCTTAGCAACAGCATTTCGGGTTCTCTACGTATTAAAACACAACATCTTGCTTTTTCCATCTGAGCATTTCTAATACTAGGGAGACACCCAGTTTCTTAGCCTCTGGGCTTCTCTGTTCACTCTGTGTTGGTTTTGTTACCCTATCACCTTCTGTGTACGTTATGTCATATTTCCCAGTCTGTCTGTGAGTTCATTTGTTTTGCATCCCTCTCTGTTCAGACACCAGTACATTCCTGCAGGCACTGGTGTGCATAACAGTTCAAACACCAGTACATTCCTGCAGGCACTGGTGTGCATAACATAAACACACAGTGTAACAATGTATATAATTAATAATTTATTTAAGCAATAAAAATGATTACTTATATTAATACCGGCCGGTAAGTATAATCAGATACATTTCATGATTTATGCAATCCTTAAAAGTAAACAATTTAAAACAGATTCATTCCTGTATCTAAAGAGCTACGATACAGAGTGTCCTTTAGAATAAACACGTATCCAGGTACTGGTGATATGTTTCACCAATGCGTATGCCCAACTCAGTAATTGTAATCACTCTTCCGTCCGCTGGTAGCAGTTCCTTTATATGCGGACATATCTGGAAATCCGGTGAATATATTTAATTCAAAGCTGTTTTTTATGATACCCAGAATTAATGTTGGTTTGCCCAATAAAGTTCACTGTGAGGCAGTCTCTTAATTACTATAACACAGGAGGGGCACAGTTTTCCTTTATACAGATGGTTATTTAATTAGTGATAGGAGAGCTAGACGGCAGTATTTCCATTTAAGCGAGGTGTATAATGAAGTGCTCACCTCTTCTTCTATGCTGGACTATGAACCGCTTCCAAGCTGAGCTGCCGGCGCTGCTTCAAGCGCTCGTCTCTCCTGCAGCCGCTTCTCAACCTGCTCCCTCTGTGCTGTAGTGTTGGGCTCCACACTGCACATGAGCCGCACGGCAATTGCTGTTCCCAGTGCTGCTCGCTTCCGGACCAAGCTGCCGGCGCTGCTTTGAGTGCTCGTCTCTCCTGCAGCCGTCTCCTGATTAGCTCCCTCTGTGCCTGCGGTGTCGGGCTCCACACTGCCCGTTGTTATGATTCCAGTACTTCTGACCAGAGGAGATCTTATGACAAAGGCCAGAGTACTGGAAGGGAATGCTGGTTACGGGAGCAGGAAAGCCTAGCAACCCCTGGCGCCCTAACTCCGTTGTCTCGCCCGTGTTATCAGAAATCCCCTGCGAGACTATGGTTGCTTGAGCCCATGGCAGCCGCGTTTGAAGGGCGGATTATGTCTGCCCAACTCCGATGCCCCCTCAGGTCTTAATGGGAGACAAAGGGAAATCCGAGACAGGGTGATAACAAGGGGCCCTCTGACTAAACAACCAGGCCAGGGGCTACAAGCTAACTAAACTTAAACCAGAAGTATGTGCGGACAAACCGCCAGGGAAAAGGAAAACCAAAATCCACTAATCCGTTACTCCTACCCAGCACCGCTGGATACCAGAGTGGATTTGTGGGAGCGGAATCCTCCGCAAAAGCTCCGAGACTCAATATAACAAATAATAAATAGTAAGCGGTCAAGCCGCAACACACGGCTACGCCGCGACTCACGAACACCACAGGATGTTAAAGGTGCTCGGTCAGGACTCCAGGAACAGATGACAACTTCCGAGTACTGGACCACTGAGGACAGGAACGACCGGATAGAGCAGGACTGGAAACACTCTCTGCAACAGATACAGCAAACAGGAAGCTATTACCGGCGTCTGTGAGAAGTCCTGAGAGTGCCTTTAAATGGAAGCCCTCCAATCAGGTGCCAGACAGGGCTAATTACAAACATGCCGTGCAGCTGCCATACTGCACGGCCAGGAAACAAGTGTGGTAATTAACTTTGGACCCAGCAACGGGGAACGCGGTCCGACAGTGGCGTCCCCGTTGCTAGGGTCTGTGCGGCTCCGTGCGCCCGGCGTCTAGCGTTGCCAGGGAGCCGGCGGCTGTCCGCGTACGGCGTCCCTGGTTGTTAGGCGCCGGGCCGCACTGACGAGCGGACCCTCGGCGCCTAACAGTACCCCCCCCTTGAGGAGGGGTCAAGGAACCCCTAAAGCCAGGTTTCCGAGGAAATTCTCGAAAAAATGCCCTCTTGAGCCTCGGGGCATGGAGATCCTTATCCAGGACCCAAGACCTTTCTTCTGGACCATAACCTCTCCAGTGTACCAGAAAATAAAGCCGACCCCGGGACAACTTGGAATCAAGAACCTTCTCCACCAAGAACTCCTGATGACCCTGTACATCTACTGGTGATTTCCCCTGAGAGATCTTTCGAGGAAATCTACTGGAAGAAACGTATGGTTTCAACAAGGAGCAATGGAACGTATTTCCGATCCGGAGAGCTCTTGGTAAACGTAACCGGAAAGCAACTGGATTGATTTTTTTAATAATATGAAATGGTCCAATAAATTTGGGACCCAATCTGGCTGAGGTTTGTCGAATTTTAATGTTGCGAGTCGACAACCATACCCTATCTCCTACCTTAAAAGTGCAAGGCCTGAGTCTGAGATGAGAGGTTAAGGTTATCGAGGAGACAGAGGAATGTTGAAAAAAGGAATTAGCTCTGGGGTGAAAACCAAAAACTGTAAAGAATGGAGACACATTGGTGGAGGAATGACAGGAATTGTTGTAAGCAAACTCCGCCAAAGGAAGAAACTCAGACCAATCATTTTGGAGTTTGGCTGAGTACAAACGCAAATACTGTTTTAATGATTGATTAACTCGCTCAGTCTGCCCGTTGGATTGGGGATGGTAGCCAGACGTCAAAGACAATTTCATCTTTAATGAGGCACAAAAAGACTTCCAAAATTGTGCAATGAATTGTGGACCCCGATCAGAAACAATATCAGTAGGTAACCCATGGAGTCTGAAAACATGACGGAGGAACAAAACTGCCAATCCCTGGGCAGATGGCAGTCGGGGAAGAGCAATGAAATCGGCCATCTTGCTAAAATGGTCCACTACTACCCATATGACTCGGCATCCGGCTGACAGAGGGAGGTCTACCACAAAATCCATGGAAATATGAGACCATGGCCTGAGAGGAACATTCAAGGGCATAAGTTGCCCGATAGGCAAGGAACGGGGAACTTTATGCTGTGCACAGACCTGACAAGAAAAAACAAACTCCTTAATGTCTTTAGAAAGACCAGGCCACCATACTGAGCGGGAGACTAATTCCAAAGTCTTAGAGATCCCCGGATGCCCGGCAACTTTGCTATCATGAAACTCAGTCAAAACAGTTGCTCTCAAAAACTCAGGGACATAAAGACGACCAGCAGGAGTATTTCCAGGAGCTTGATGTTGAAGCTGCTTTAACTGGGTAAATAAATCTTGTGTGAGGCCTGCCCGAATGACTGAAGACGGAAGTATGGGAGTAACAGGACTGTTATCATGAACTGGAAGAAAACTGCGTGATAGGGCATCCGCCTTGGTATTCTTGGAACCTGGCCTGAAGGTGATAATGAACTTGAAACGAGTAAAAAATAAAGCCCAACGAGCCTGCCGGGCATTCAGCCGTTTAGCTGATTCGATGTACTGAAGATTTTTGTGATCAGTCAAAACTGAAATGGTATGTGTTGCTCCCTCAAGCCAATGCCTCCACTCCTCGAAAGCCCATTTAATAGCCAGTAATTCCCGGTTATCAACATCGTAGTTGGATTCAGCAGATGAGAATTTCCTGGACATAAAGGCACAAGGATGTAATTCTAGAGAGTCCGGATCCTTCTGAGACAGGATAGCCCCTACTCCAACCTCCGAGGCATCAACCTCAACAATGAAAGGCAATTCTGGGTTGGGATGTCTGAGGACTGGGGCTGAGACGAAGGCTTGTTTCAAGGCCTGAAAAGATAACTCAGCTTCACGAGACCAACTGGTTGGATCCGCTCCCTTCTTAGTAAGTGCCACAATGGGAGCAACCAGGTCGGAAAAAGAATGAATAAATCTTCTATAATAATTCGCAAACCCTAAAAAGCGCTGAATTGCTTTTAAGTTGGTGGGTTGCGCCCAACTAAGGATGGCTTGGAGCTTCTTTGGTTCCATACAGAATCCCCGAGGGGAAATAATGTACCCCAAAAAGGATACCTCCGTGACATGAAATTCACACTTCTCCAGCTTGGCATATAGGTGATTTTCACGTAATTTTTGAAGAACCTGACGCACCTGGGTAACATGTTGTTCAATAGAGTCAGAATAGATCAAGATATCGTCTAAGTAAACGACCACGAATCTTCCAAGAAAATCACGGAGCACGTCGTTAATGAGATCCTGGAAAACTGCAGGAGCGTTAGACAGGCCGAATGGCATAACCAGATACTCGTAGTGACCCGACTGAGTACTGAATGCCGTTTTCCACTCATCTCCTGACTTGATTCGGATGAGGTTATATGCTCCTCTCAGGTCAATCTTAGAAAAAATCACAGCCGAACGTAGCTGATCAAAGAGGACAGAAATCAGCGGCAAAGGGTAAGTATTTTTTACTGAGATCTTATTCAAGGCTCTAAAGTCAATGCAAGGTCTGAGTGATCCATCTTTCTTCTCCACAAAGAAGAAGCCTGCACTTAACGGGGATTTAGATGGCCTGATAAATCCTTTCCCTAGGCTCTCTTTAACATACTCATTCATGGCCACAGTTTCTGGTCCGGACAATGCATATAACCTTCCCTTTGGCAATGTGGCACCAGGAATTAGCTCAATAGCACAATCATAAGGCCGATGGGGAGGCAGAATGTCTGCATTGCCCTTGGAAAATACATCAACAAAATCCTGGTATTCCACAGGAATGGGTTCGGGAATGGCAGCAGCTATTCTGATGGGAAACGTAATACATTCCTTATTACAGATGGTACCCCATTGTGAGATCTCCCCCGACTGCCAATCAATGATGGGATTATGAAAGGCCAGCCAAGGGTGACCCAGAACCACTGGAACTGCAGGGCAATGGGTAAGGAAAAATTCAATCTTTTCGGAATGAAGAGCTCCTACCGAAAGTAGAACAGGGGGTGTACAGAGGGAAATAACCCCATTGGACAAGGGACTCCCATCTAAACCATGCATGGTGATACGCCTACCCAAGGTTAACTGAGGAATACCTAAGGCCTTGGCCCACGTTAAGTCCATAAAGTTCCCTGCAGCTCCACTGTCAACAAAAGCCGACACCGAAGAACAGAGGCTGCCATAGGAAACTTTAGCTGGGACTAACAAGGAATTATTCGAGGAGATAAGCTGCAGACCAAAGTGAACCCCCTCACAATTCACTTGGTCGAGGCGTTTCCCGACTTGTTCGGACAATTACGGGCAAAATGTCCCTTACCCCCACAGTACAAACAAAGACCAGAATTTTGCCTTCTGGTTCTTTCTTCAGGAGACAGCTTGGAGAGACCCATCTGCATGGGCTCCTCTAAGTCCACAGGAATGGAAAAAACACAAGGAGAAGACCCGACAGGTGCTCCTTTTTCAGCCCTCCGCTCTCTGAGACGACGATCAATCTTAATAGAAAGCTCCATGAGTTTATCGAGAGTCTCAGGAGCGGGATACTGAAGGAGACTGTCTTTTATAGACTCAGATAAGCCGAGGCGAAACTGACTGCGCAGGGCGGGGTCATTCCAGCCACAGTCGTTCGACCAACGGCGAAACTCCGTACAATAAATCTCTGCGGGATTCCTACCCTGTCTGAGAGCACGCAACTGACTCTCGGCGGATGCCTCTCTATCAGGGTCATCATACAAAAGCCCTAAAGACCCCAGAAAGGCGTCTACAGACAATAATGCCGGATCCTCTGTTCTTAAACCAAAAGCCCAGGTCTGGGGATCCCCCTGAAGTAAAGAAATAATAATTCCAACCCGCTGAGATTCCGTACCTGAGGAGATTGGTCTTAAGCGAAAATAAAGTTTACAAGACTCTTTACAATTAAAAAACTGCTTCCTATCACCAGAAAAACGGTCAGGCAAATGCATTTTCGGTTCAGGGACGACCCTCGGGGAAGTCCGTAAAAGATCTTCCTGCGACTTCACCCGAAGGGAAAGATCCTGAACCATCTGAGTAAGTTCTTGAATCTGGCTAACTAGAAGCTGGCCAGGATTTGGCCCTAAACCAGTGGGATTCATGAGGCCGACAAATCTTCCAAACTGAAATAAGGGAAAAAATCAAACCTTGTTTAATTTTAAGTTTTGGTGTGGCCGGTAATAATGTTATGATTCCAGTACTTCTGACCAGAGGAGATCTTATGACAAAGGCCAGAGTACTGGAAGGGAATGCTGGTTACGGGAGCAGGAAAGCCTAGTAACCCCTGGCGCCCTAACTCCGTTGTCTCGCCCGTGTTATCAGAAATCCCCTGCGAGACTATGGTTGCTTGAGCCCATGGCAGCCGCGTTTGAAGGGCGGATTATGTCTGCCCAACTCCGATGCCCCCTCAGGTCTTAATGGGAGACAAAGGGAAATCCGAGACAGGGTGATAACAAGGGGCCCTCTGACTAAACAACCAGGCCAGGGGCTACAAGCTAACTAAACTTAAACCAGAAGTATGTGCGGACAAACCGCCAGGGAAAAGGACAACCAAAATCCACTAATCCGTTACTCCTACCCAGCACCGCTGGATACCAGAGTGGATTTGTGGGAGCGGAATCCTCCGCAAAAGCTCCGAGACTCAATATAACAAATAATAAATAGTAAGCGGTCAAGCCGCAACACACGGCTACGCCGCGACTCACGAACACCACAGGATGTTAAAGGTGCTCGGTCAGGACTCCAGGAACAGATGACAACTTCCGAGTACTGGACCACTGAGGACAGGAACGACCGGATAGAGCAGGACTGGAAACACTCTCTGCAACAGATACAGCAAACAGGAAGCTATTACCGGCGTCTGTGAGAAGTCCTGAGAGTGCCTTTAAATGGAAGCCCTCCAATCAGGTGCCAGACAGGGCTAATTACAAACATGCCGTGCAGCTGCCATACTGCACGGCCAGGAAACAAGTGTGGTAATTAACTTTGGACCCAGCAACGGGGAACGCGGTCCGACAGTGGCGTCCCCGTTGCTAGGGTCTGTGCGGCTCCGTGCGCCCGGCATCTAGCGTTGCCAGGGAGCCGGCGGCTGTCCGCGTACGGCGTCCCTGGTTGTTAGGCGCCGGGCCGCACTGACGAGCGGACCCTCGGCGCCTAACACCCGTGAGCCGCACGGCAATTGCTGTTCCCAGTGCCGCTTCTCCTCGGGTATCGGTTCACTTTCAGGGCATATGAGCCAATGAATGAAATGCCGGCTTGTAGTAAAAAGTATAGAACGGTTTACGCGTTTCTCTGCCTTTAGATCAAATCGGCAGCTTCCTCAAAACATAATGAGGTTGTCTGTATAGAGGTGTGTTTTTAAGACATTCATGATTCCATACACCTGCATGGAATTTAAATTTAACCACTCCTATTTTAACTCTTTCCAATATATTGTTACCAATACAGACAGCCTCTTATTGCTTATGTATATACATATTAAAATCACAAAAAGATACATAGGGGTATATTTACTAAGGTCCCGATTTTGACCGAGATGCCGTTTTTTCTTCAAAGTGTCATCTCGGTAATTTACTAAGCAAAAATCACGGCAGTGATGAGGGCATTCGTAATATTTTGGAAGTCCTAGGAAAAAATCACGAATCAATACACTATCGGTCAAATACGCCTGCAATTTGGTAGAAATCGGTCATTTACTAAAAAGTGCAAAACACAAACACTGCCGACAATTGCCAAACACTGCCGTGATAAAATACAAATCGTGAAAAAGTGCTAAAAAAAAACAGACCTGCTTTTTTATCCCGTGTTTGTATAGGCATGCACGGATCCATGAGTTCCGTGCATGTTTTTCAGTGGGAAGGGGGGGGGAAATGTTCTAAATTTTCTGAAAAAAAATTGCGTGGGGTCCCCCCTCCTAAGACAAACCAGCCTCGGGCTCTTTGAGCCGATCCTGGTTGCAGAAATATGGGGAAAAAATGGACAGGGGTTCCCCCATATTTAAGCAACCAGCATCGGGCTCTGCGCCTGGTCCTGGTTCCAAAAATACGGGGAACAAAAAGAGTAGGGGTCCCCCGTATTTTTGAAACCAGCACCGGGCTCCACTAGCTGGACAGATAATGCCACAGCCGAGGGTCACTTTTATACAGTGCCTTGCGGCCGTGGCATCAAATATCCAACTAGTCACCCCTGGCCAGGGTACCCTGGGGGAGTTGGGACCCCTTCAATCAAGGGGTCCCCCCCCAGCCACCCAAGGGCCAGGGGTGAAGCCCGAGGCTGTCCCCCCCATCCAATGGGCTGCGGATGGGGGGCTGATAGCCTTTGTGAAAAGTGAATGATATTGTTTTTAGTAGCAGTACTACAAGGCCCAGCAAGCCTCCCCCGCAAGCTGGTACTTGGAGAACCACAAGTACCAGCATGCAGCGGAAAAACGGGCCCGCTGGTACCTGTAGTACTACTACTAAAAAAATACCCCAATAAAGACAACACACACACACCTTGAAAGTATAACTTTAATACATCCATCCACACCTCCATATACACATACTTACCTTATGTTCCCACGCAGGTCGGTCCTCTTCTCCAGTAGAATCCATGGTGTACCTGTAGAAAAAATTATACTCACATAATCCAGTGTTTTCGGCTCCTCGGTAAATCCTTTTGTAATCCACGTACTTGAAAAAATAAAAAAACGGATACCCGACCACGAACTGAAAGGGGACCCATGTTTTCACATGGGCCCCCTTTCCCCGAATGCCAGAAACCTACTCTGACTGATGTCTAAGTGGGTTTCTTCAGCCAATCATGGAGCGCCACGTTGTGGCACCCTCCTGATCGGCTGTGTGCTCCTGTACTGTATGACAGGCGGCACACGGCAGTGTTACAATGTAGCGCCTATGCGCTCCATTGTAACCAATGGTGGGAACTTTCAGGTCAGCGGTTGACCGAAAGTGACCTCACCGCTGACCTGAAAGTTCCCACCATTGGTTACAATGGAGCGCATAGGCGCTACATTGTAACACTGCCGTGTGCCGCCTGTCATACAGTACAGGAGCACACAGCCGATCAGGAGGGTGCCACAACGTGGCGCTCCCTGATTGGCTGAAGAAACCCACTTAGACATCAGTCAGAGTGGGTTTGTGGCATTCGGGGAAAGGGGGCCCATGTGAAAACATGGGTCCCCTTTCAGTTCGTGGTCGGGTATCCGTTTTTTTATTTTTTCAAGTACGTGGATTACAAAAGGATTATCCGAGGAGCCGAAAACACTGGATTATGTGAGTATAATTTTTTCTACAGGTACACCATGGATTCTACTGGAGAAGAGGACCGACCTGCGTGGGAACATAAGGTAAGTATGTGTATATGGAGGTGTGGATGGATGTATTAAAGTTATACTTTCAAGGTGTGTGTGTGTTGTCTTTATTGGGGTATTTTTTTAGTAGTAGTACTACAGGTACCAGCGGGCCCGTTTTTCCACCGCATGCTGGTACTTGTGGTTCTCCAAGTACCGGCTTGCGGGGGAGGCTTGCTGGGCCTTGTAGTACTGCTACTAAAAACAATATCAATCACTTTTCACAAAGGCTATCAGCCTCCCATCCGCAGCCCATTGGATGGGGGGGACAGCCTCGAGCTTCACCCCTGGCCCTTGGGTGGCTGGGGGGGGGACCCCTTGATTGAAGGGGTCCCCACTCCCCCAGGGTACCCCGGCCAGGGGTGACTAGTTGGATATTTGATGCCACGGCCGCAAGGCACTGTATAAAAGTGACCCCCGGCTGTGGCATTATCTGTCCAGCTAGTGGAGCCCGGTGCTGGTTTCAAAAATACGGGGGACCCCTACTCTTTTTGTCCCCCGTATTTTTGGAACCAGGACCAAGCGCAGAGCCCGATCCTGGTTGCTTAAATATGGGGGAACCTCTGTCCATTTTTTCCCCATATTTTTGCAACCAGGATCGGCTCAAAGAGCCCGAGGCTGGTTTGCCTTAGGAGGGGGGACCCCACGCAATTTTTTTTTTACATTTAAACATTTTTTTTTTTTTTTTTTTTTTTTTACAAGCTGCACAATGAAGCCCAGCACGGATCTCTCAGATCCGGCCAAGATTCATTGTATTAAAGTCGGCAGTGTTTTACAAGTCACTCACGTAAAACACTGCCAAAAAAAACGAATGACATCGACATCGGAAAACCCGAAAATGCAGAATACGGCAGCTTAGTAAATTAGTCGTAATCAATTCAAAAAGTTGCATATTTACACTTTCGATGTCATTCGTGATTGAACTTTGACCTCAAACGGGAAAATACGAATCTTAGTAAATTTACCCCAGAGTGTGTATATTTATAGCTTCATTAAGATATGTTCCCATAGACTAAATTATTTATATAAACAACATATATTGTAATATATTCTAAGCAGAGGAGAAGTGAAGTGAAAAATGATTATAATACCACCTACTGCTGGATTTAAAACAATTTCTAATTCAGATATATATAATTTCATAGAGAGAAAGAGAGAGAGACTTCCAAAAGTTAGCACGGTCGTTCCCTGTATAATGCCATCGTAGTATGGATATTTTATAAATATACGTAGTAGATATATAATGTATACACATGGATACCTCATATACATACAGACTCAGTATCAATATAAATATGTATATATATATATTGTTATGACCATGTAGACAAGAAATAAAATATATGTTTGTATATATTCCATATTTACATAGCCATAAGGTTGGTTAACACAAAAAAAAGAAAAAAAAAAAACAATTATAAGAGAAATATATGCGAACACATGTGCACACATATACATATACGTGCATAATGCGTGCATATGTATACAGCTACCCCCAATGGATATATTGACACCAAAACAAGTATCAGATATTGTTCAGCTCTACTGTATCGTTAAGTCCATAGGGTACTAGCGTTTCAAGTCTATAGATCCAAACTGCTTCTCTTCTACAGAGCAGGTTGAATCTATCGCCACCCCTTTTTGTACATTTGATGGATTCAATTGCCCTAACGTTAATTCTACTGAAGGTATCTGATTTCATGCATTGTGAAATGTGACTTGAAAGGGGATGAGTCTTAATTCCCTTGTTTATATTACGCCAGTGTTCCATGAATCTGGTGTGCAACATACGGGTAGTTCTTCCCACGTATTGCTTGCCACAACCACATTGAATTACGTAAATTATATATGTAGATCTACAATTCATAAAGTTTTTAATGGTAAATATTTTTCCATTACTATTTGAAATAAACTCTGTGGTTTTTCTCAGAGCATGTTAACAGGTAGTGCATGTGGATTTCCCACAGACATGGAACCCCTTTGGGCGTTCCGGTATCCATGTTTTATTAATAGCCTGTTCTTGTTGAAAATGACTCTTAACTAATAGTGATTGTAGATTAGTAGATTTTCTAAAAATTACTGTACCTTCCAAGTCCACATTTTCACGTAATATGTTATCTAGTTTAAGTAGAGCTGAATTCTTTTTTATGATAGACCTAATTTTAAATGCACAGTTATTATATTGCGTAGTAAACAGAGCAGTCCTATCTGTATTGCCCTTACTATTAGGTTTTTTAGAGGTCTGCAAAAGATTTGCTCGGTCTATTTGATTAACCTCTGTCAAGGCCTTTTGTAGTATACTATCCGGGTATCCCTGTTCTAGAAATGATTGGTATAGTTTAGCCGCCTGTTCCTTAAAACTACTGTCTGCACCACAATTCCTTTTTAACCTTATAAATTGCCCCTTTGGGATATTGGTTTTCCATGAATTTTTGTGTGAACTGGTGAAATTCAAATAGCGGTTTTGATCAACCGGCTTAATGTATGTTTGTGTAATTAATTTACCCTCGGTGACATATAACGAAATATCCAAAAAATTTATAGAAGTTTCATGTATATTAAACGTGAAATGCAAGCCAAACTCATTATTATTTAAATTAGAAGCAAACTGTTGTGCAGAAGATAAGTCCCCATCCCAAATAAAAAACAAATCATCTATAAATCTGCCATATAGGGCGTGGTTCGCTTCATATCCCCCCCCCCCCCCCCCCCCCCATATATGGTGTTCTTCAAATCTTCCCATAAAGAGATTTGCTAGGCTCGGAGCGAACCCCGCCCCCGTCGCAGCACCCCGTGTCTGCAAAAAAAAACTGTGAATTGAATGTGAAACAATTGTGACCCAAAATAAATTGTATAGATTGTAAAATAAAATTCCGTAACTGTGATGACATGTTGATATCTTGTAGAAGGTAGTATTCTACTGCTTTTGTTCCCAGTGTATGTGAAATATTTGAATACAGTGCCTCTACGTCACACGTCATCAGCAAATAGTTTTGTTTCCAAGGGACAGTATTCACTAAGTTCAAAAAGTGAGTAGTGTCTTTAATATAGGACCGCAAATTTTTTACATAGTCCTGTAAATAGTGATCAACAAAAAGTGATAAATTACTAGTGAGGGACCCCATACCAGAAATAATAGGACGACCTGGGGGTGTAGTGAGGGATTTGTGAATCTTGGGTAAATAATAAAAAGTAGGAGTGATAGGATGTGCATTAAATAAAAAAATATAGATATCTTGAGTTATTGCGCTGTCTTCCAGGCCCATAGTTAACAGGTCTGAAAGTTGTTTTTGGAAGAGGGGGGTGGGATCGCGATCCAATTTCTTATAATAGTGTTCATTAGAAAGTTGTCTGTTGACCTCAAATAGATAATCATCCGTATTGAGTATCACGATCCCACCCCCCTTGTCCGCTGGCTTAATGATAATAGTTTTATCGGAATATAGGGTTTTGATTGCTTTTCTTTCGCCTTTATTAAGATTATCCTTAAACTTTTTCTTTTCTGACAGTTCACACATGTTTTTGAAGTGTTCTAACGTGCTGTTATAGAAACTCTCAATGAAGGGACCTCTATATTGTAAGGGATAAAATTCTGATTTTTTTTCTTTGTGAAAAACTGTTTTTAGTGTTACATATTTTTATAGTATCACCATTGTTAGAACCTCCCTCTTGTTGTAGGAGCTCTAATGCCTCAATTGCTGCATTATCCTCCTGATCTAAAATAATTGGTGTCCCTACAATTTGTTTCTGTTTAATTGTTTTTAATGCAAAATATCGTTTGCGACTGAGAGTCCTAACATACCTGTTAAGGTCAACAAATAGGCTGAAGAGGTTAGTTTCATAACCGGGGCAAAGTTCAATCCCTTTTCAAGTAGGGCAAGTTCATATTCATTTAAACTTTTGTCAGATAAATTAAAGATTCCTTTACCAGTAGGTTTTATCTTGTGCACAGACTTTTTGTAGGATTTTCGTCTCCCTCCCCTGCTCCCCCTTTTCCGTTTTCCCTTGGTCTTTTTTGTCCCCCTCCTGTTAGAAACCTGGAGTGGGGTGGGAAACGTTTCTCTAAAAAAACGTCACTTCGGGGAGACATATCTAGATCGTCTTCAGTTTCCAACTGTCTAAAATTTTGATAGTATCTCGGTGAGGGCTGGTGAATGTGAGATTAATAATCATTAAGGACCTCATATCTATTTTTATGCATGAAATTCACATGTCTATATACATCCCTGGGGGGTCTTCTATTTTGAGGGCCATAGGCTGATGGTCTTTCTGATTGTTTTTTTCTATTATTAGAACCATATCTAGATCGCTGTTTCCACTGTGTATGATCTGGTTTTCTATAGACCTCATTGGAGATGTTGTAATTTCTCCTATGCTCTGAATGGCCCACATTGTTCCTCCTATTGTAACTATGAATTTCCCCTTTTTGGTAGTCTTGTCTGTCCCTGCTAATTTTGTTTTCCTTACGTGCCACAAGAATCTGTTCATAGTTCTCTATCTTTTTATTCACTCTAATGTCTCTCTCTACAAAGTCTGAATTATTGTCGAACACTTTTAGTGCCTTTTGTGTAGATTCTATTTCCACCTGTAATTCTTTGACTTTTTCCTCTCTATATCGAATGAGGAGTTTCATGAGATTCTTTGAGCAGGCATCTAATATCTGATTCCAATCTTCCGTAAATGATTTATCTTCACTGAAGGTGGATGTTTTTAATATTCTTAAACCTCTAGGTATTAAGTTATTATCCAAGTATTTTTGTAAAGTAACTTGGTCCCACCAATGTCGCATCTCTGCTATGCAGAGATGTTCCAATTTGTTAAACAAACTATGCATGCTCAAAGAATCTCCCTCAGTCTCCGTGGTTATAATTGATGCTGTGTCTTTAAGGTAGCCACTTCTCCTCTGCATCCTATCTGACACACATCTCAATGAAGCCATATTCAATCAGCTTGCAGCTAGGTTTTGAGCAAACAACCAAAAAAATGTTTAAAGAAAAATCACCCAGCGCCAGCTGATAATATTTAAATATCTGCAGCCTCTAAAGTGGGTATGCTCCTCTATAGATGGAGAGCGCTGCTCAACAAAGCTCTCCTGTGCTGCGGCTGAGAGGAGCTTCGGGCACCTGGCGTCAGGGGAAGCGGTAGGACCGGCAGCGGCGGCAGGCACTAAACAGCAATGCACAAAGAATCTTCCTCTATTGGGCGCTGGGCGGCCTTTACACTATTCTCACCGTGGCTGACCTACACTAAGCTGTGCTCCCAGTTCCAGCGCCGCTGCCTCCTTTTTCAGTGTTCCCAGCATGACAAGACTTCAAGGGGCAGGCTCCGGCTCAATGAAGGCAGCACAGATGGACAGACCCGCTGACTTCAGGTTACCTGCCTCCTCCTGTTCTATATATTGCATATGTATATACACTGCATCTGTAAATATATATATATATATATATATATATATATATATACAAACATACTGTCATATATCTATGTGTATATGACTGTATGTTTGTGTGTATATATATATATATTTCCAAAAGCAGTCGGCACTCAAACTTCCGAAGTCAAATTGCTCATGGTGCTCAGTCAAAGTTCAGCATATATGTCCAATAAAGAAAGGCACTCCAGAGACTTACATATAGTTGAAATCTGTATTAGGTCGAACGTTTTCGGGGATACAACCCCTTCCTCAGGACCACACCAGTACACATATATATATTAGAGATGTGCACCGGACATTTTTCGGGTTTTGTGTTTTGGTTTTGGATTCGGTTCCGCGGTCATGTTTTGGATTCGGACGCGTTTTGGCAAAACCTCCCTGAAAATTTTTTGTCGGATTCAGGTGTGTTTTGGATTCGGGTGTTTGGTTTTTTTTTCAAAAACCCCTCAAAAACAGCTTAAATCATAGAATTTGGGGATAATTTTGATCCTATAGTATTATTAACCTCAATAACCACAATTTCCACTAATTTCCAGTCTATTCTGAACACCTCACACCTCACAATACTATTTTTAGTCCTAAAATTTGCACCAAGGTCGCTGGATGACTAAGCAAAGCGACCCAAGAGGGCGGCACAAACACCTGGCCCATCTAGGAGTGGCACTGCAGTGTCAGACAGGATGGCACTTAAAAAAATTGGCCCCAAACAGCACATGATGCAAAGAAAAGAGAAAAAGAGGTGCACTGTGGTCGCTGGACGCAGGGCCGGATTAACAATGGGGCGGATGGAGCTGCAGCTCCAAGCCCCCCATTGAAAATAGGCCCCGGGGCTCCCATTCAATGCAGCCAGCGATGACAGGAAAAAATAAATCCTGTCATCACCAGCAGCACAGCTCCCTCACCTCCTGGCTGCTCAGTCACCTCCACACCGAAGCAGCCGCTGAAGTTCCGACCAGCCCAGGACCCGTCTGAAAAACTTCCCCCAGCCCCTGACTATGCCGTGGCTCTGCCCCCAGGCCCATTCGAGACTCCTCCCCCATACTGCACGAAGCTCCGCCTCCAGCATCCAACGTGGCACTGGCAGCAAGCCTCTTCACTATTTACCCTGTCTGGTGTGGACTGGAGCAGTATGCAACATAGAAACATAGAAACAGAATTTGACGGCAGATAAGAACCACTTGGCCCATCTAGTCTGCCCCTTTTTTATTTTATCCTTTAGGCAATCTCAACCCTTTTTTAACCTTAATTCTTTGTAAAAAAAGGGTTGAGATTGCCTAAAGGATGTACTAGTAACTAGAGAGCAGAAGACAGCAGAAGAGCAAGGTACAGTAGGTGGTGGGGTGGTGTCTTAACTCCAGACCAGTATATATGTTATGTAAGAGGGCAGGGGGCATGAGTTAAATAATATCATAGAGGAGGGTACAGGAAGCTCAAGTTATATAAATATAAAAGGGGAATAGTGGGAATAAGTTAAATAAAGATATAAGGAGGAACAGGGCTAAAAGTTCAGTATAAATGGGGTCAGGAGGAACAACTTAAATATAAAAGAAGGGATGTGGGTACAGCACAAATGAATACATACAGTATAATTGGTGACAACATAAATATGTAAGAGCTTGTGGCATAAATTAATGAAACACACAGTAAAATATTATTTAAGATGAGATAGCGGTTTAAGTTAAATATATAAGGGGAGCGTGCACAAGTTAATACCCCTTTTCCACTAGCTCAAAAAACACGGGTAAATGCACGGGGGCGCGCATTTACCCGTGTTTTTTGCAAGTGGAAAAGGGTCACCCCGCAAAAACCCTGATCAAGTGACCCGTGAATCCTACCCGGGTAAATACCTGGGTAGGACACGGCAATGATCCGGGTAGGGTTGTAGTGTAAACGGGAGCCGTGTCGATGCTACACAGCTCCCGTTTACACTGTATGGAAGGGCGGCGCTGGGAGATCATGTGAACTTCCAATGCCACCCCTGCCGCATCACTAGCAGCATCACCAACCTGGCAATATGCCGGTCGGTGACTGCTGATAGGAAAGGGGACTGAGCATGGGCCGCAGCCGGGTAGCACCCGTGTCAGGCTCCCGGCTGCGACCCATGCTCATAGGTGGAAAAGGGGTAAATTACTATGTGAGGGGCAGGCGGCACAACTTAAATGTAAGTAGGGTGTGTGTGCAGGTGGCAGAAAAATATCTAAAGGAGTGACAGGGGCAGTCTATTAGTGGCGGGATGTAATGCCGCCCGAGTCCGGCGGCTGAATTATTACTTTTTTTAAAGGGGCAATCACTTACAAGACATTTTTCCTTCTGGTTGCCCCTTTAAAAAAAAACAGCAAAGTTTCTTTCACAAGTTTTATGGTGATTTTCTTTAAACCAGGCTATGGCTGTTGGTTAATGAAGGATGTGCTAGAATGGACTTGTTTCGATAATCTGAAAGCGTAGTATAGAGGGGTGGAGTTCTCTCCTACTAAAGGTAATTTATGTGTCATAATATTATAGATGACTCAATTTATTTACAGCACTGAGGTTGTGGGTCTGTGGAGTTTGTATATTCTCCCCTTGTGTGAATTTCCTCTGGGTACTCCGGTTTCCTCCCACAGGTTAATTGGCATACCTCCACCAGTATCCCGGCAGTGGAATGACAAGTGGAGGGGGGGAGGGGGGGCGGCGAGCGCAACAAGCCCCTTGCGGTCGCTACAGGTTATATTCCCACTCTATGGGTGTTGTGGACACCCACGAGTAGAAATAGTCTCTGCTAGTCGGCATACCAGTGGTCAGGATTATCGGGGCGGGATGTAGGAGGAGGTGATGTGACCGGCGGTCTCCTGACACCAAACTGGTCACATCACTAGTCTCACAACCAAAGCGTTTGTTACACCTCCTTCCAAGGCACACAATAGGCCCTTCATAAATTGCAGCTCCAGGCCCATGTGGACTTTAATCTGGCACTGGCTGGACGGCTAAGCTAAGCGACACAAACACCTCAATATCACAGGAATTATTTGTTCTTCTAATCAATGGTATTATTGGTCCAAATCACTGGAAGAAAATAACAAAATCACAGGAATTATTCGTTCTAATCAATGGTATTATTGGTCCAAATCACTGGAAGAAAATGACAAATCACTGGAATTATTCTTTCTAATCAATGATATTATTGGTCCAAATCACTTGAAGAAAATGACAAAATCACTGGAATTATTTGTTCTAATCAATGGTATTATTGGTCCAAATCACTGGAAGAAAATGACAAAATCACAGGAATTATTCGTTCTAATCAATGGTATTATTGGTCCAAATCGCTGGAAGAAAATGACAAAATCACAGGAATTATTCGTTCTAATCAATGGTATTATTGGTCCAAATCACTGGAAGAAAATGACAAAATCACAGGAATTATTCATTCTAATCAATGGTATTATTGATCCAAATCACTGGAAGAAGACTGACGTTTTTGGGATTATGGAGACATAATGTTTTTGAATATAAATCCTAAAGCAGGTGGTGTATTAGAGCAAAAGAGTGCAAGAGACCAGCCATGCAGTTTCTGAAATATTATGACAAAATGTTACTGTATTTCATAAGCACTCATTGCTAATTCTGCTAAGTACTGTTTGGTATACTGCATCTGGCTTCCATGAGGTAGTTGTCCATTATTTCAGCTTCCATTGACCTTTTTGAAAGCGGTAGAAGTTATTGATTCTTTTTTTTTTTTTCCTATTTTTAATTTTCTCCTGCATAGCCCAGTAAAATGTTGCAATGTTAACTATTGACTTGTGCCTTCTGGGGGTCCACTTCTTCACCAAACCCAGCCAAATCTCATCCTGATTCCTAACCCTCTGTTCCACGTTCTCTATGTACCCCATCTGTGTCACCCATGTCTGTCTACCCCTCCCCTTTAGATTGTAAGCTCTCACGATCAGGGCCCTCTTCCTTCATGTGCTTATATACTGTTGGTCACCAAAATGCTGCACTGTAATACTATATATACTGCTCACAAAAATGCCGCACAGATATGGAATGGATACTTGCAGTGACGCAGAGCTGCAAGATACAGCAATGGCCTACTGTACAACTATATACTGTTAGTCACCAAAATGCTGCACTGTAATACTATATATACTGCTTTTTGACCGGTAATTTGGAGGATTTGATGGTGACGTCCTGTTGAGGGAAGAATTCTTTTAACTTTAAATTGCGATTGAACTTCCAAAGTTCTTTCTTCCATTCAAAGGTATCAAAGGAAGCAGTGGGTATAAAAGTCAGACCTCTATTCAATACTCTAGATTCAATGGGGGAGATGTCACGCTTAGATAGATTAACTATTATGTTTTCCTCTTGTTTGTGCTTTTCCCTTTCGCATTGGCCGCCGCGCCTCGTGCGTGCCCTACGTTTTTTATGGCGCGCGTGGTAACCCCTAAAGGGGGCTTCTTGTTAGATGACACCTGTCTGCTGTCTGTGTCAGTGTTAGAGGTATTGGTGCCTCCCGACTGGTCACTGTCAAATCTGTAGGGGCGTCGTCTATGTGGGTATTTCAGCCTACCATCCCCTGTTGCTGATCTCCCTGTCACCCAAGCATACACTCTTTCTTCTTGGTAATCAGCATTGACTTTGGACAGTTTTTCTTTTTTGAATTTAATAAATTCTTTCTTATAATCATCAGTCTGAATTTTCAATTTCTCCATCCATTTGCAGGAGGGATCGTCCATTAGGGGTTTTTTATGTGTCAATTCAAATGTACATATTTGGTCTTGTATATTCCTCATCTCCCTAGCAGACTCTTCAATGACTAGGAGGATAAGATCTAGTACACACTTGTTTAAAACCGCTACCCAGCGTTTGCAAAATTCCACATTATTACGGCCAATTGTGGGCACATTTTTGACTCTAAATCCACGAGGGATTTTCTTTTCTTCGTGATAATCAGTCAAAGTGACACCGTGTAGATGGTAATCTATCTCCTTTTTCTTAAGTCTTAATAATGCGGAAAACAATTCACCTGCTGTCTCTTCCCCAGCGGTTTCAGTCAAAGAATCTTTAAAATATAGAGCTTCAGCCTCAGAATCACTGAATGACAAAACATCTCCCACCGTGAGTCGTAAATTCATAAACCCACTGCCATCACCGGTAGAACTTGTAGCCATGATAACTTGGCAATGATAAATGCAAACCTGTATTAAACCCTACTTATTCCACAGTGGGTAGAGCAATACAACATGTGGATGCACAGCACAGTTCAAGAAATGTCATTTAAGGTATAGAATGAACAGGTGTTGGGTGCCTTACCACAAGAGAACCTGGGTACCCCTGTATAAATCAAGCAATTGAGTCGGCACTCACATAACTGACCAGCCAATACTTTGCTCGGGTGCCCTCCATAGAGCTCCAAACTCCAACATGCACACTGCTTCCTTTGATACCTTTGAATGGAAGAAAGAACTTTGGAAGTTCAATCGCAATTTAAAGTTAAAAGAATTCTTCCCTCAACAGGATGTCACCATCAAATCCTCCAAATTACCTATCAAAAAGACATCAAATTTTGTACCCCAATCCTTCAATCCGTCTCTTAAATGTTTTACACGACTGCTGGATCAAGAAGTGATGAACATTCATAAAACAGGATGCCGAAATAGACATCAAAACATGTCTAAAGAAGAATTCAGCGCCTTGCAGACCTTGAGCAAAGATGAGTCTATAGTATTCCGTGCGGCCGACAAAGGGGTGCATTGGTCATACATGACACTGATGCCTACCTTAGTGAAATGTATAGACAACTCAATATGCCAGATGTCTATAGAAAGCTACCACATGATCCTACCAGCCTCTTCAAAGATGAGTTGATCCAGATGTTAAAGTCTGCTGTTCTCGCTGGGAGCATTTCAGAAAGCACACAAGCGGCACTCACTATACAGTTTCCTGAGATACCCCTAATTTACATCCTGCCAAAAATACACAAGTCTTTACATAATCCGCCGGGTCGCCCGATAATTTCCGTAAGAAATTCTCTATACAGCAAGGTCTCCAAGTATTTAGACCACTTTCTACAACCACTGGTACAGAAGCAAAATACATATTTAAAAGACACAAATACCTTTCTTGATAAAGTACACTCTCTAGGCAAACTTCCAGAAAATATCTTGTTGTGTACAGTGGACGTCACGGCACTGTACACCTGTATCCCGCACGAAGAAGGGCTGAGGTATTTGAAAGAATTTCTGACAGACAATACTGATTATAATGGACCATCAATTCAGGTGTTCATGGATCTAATGGAAAAGACCCTCACTCGGAATTATTTTTTGTTTAATAGGGAATTTTATGTTCAACTTCGTGGTTGTGCGATGGGAAGCCACGTGGCACCCTTTTATGCAAATGTATATATGTTCCAGATTGAGAGAATGTTGTTTTTTGAGCATCTGTTATTCCAGCAACACTGTCTTTTCTTCACAAGATATATAGACGATCTATTCATGATATGGTCAGGCCCTGCAAGCAGTTTTACAAAATTGATGACAGATGTGAATGTGGTTCACCCACATATTAAATTCACATATGAATACCATCATCAACAAATACATTATCTGGATGTGAACATTCATTGGAATGGGACGGACATCAGCACGTCCATTTACATCAAGCCCACTGATGTTAACAATGCGCTACATGCACAAAGCCATCATCCTGTGGCCCTCAAGATGGGACTTCCTTATTGGCAATTTTTGCGAATCCGCAGAATCACCACGGATGACGGGTTAGCTGCAGTGGAGATAGACCAGATGATGCAGAAATTTCTATCTCGCGGTTACTCCAAGAAAATATTGGACATGGTCAAATTCAAGGTTATGCAATTAAGCTGTGACAGGTTGAAGAAGCCTAAGTCGGAGGCTAATGGACGGCATACCATCCTTGTGAATAATTACAACACTGAATCTCAGGCCATCAATTCAGTATCCAAAAGGCTGTGGCCGATTGTTAACACAGATCCTGCTTTGCCAAATTTACAAGGATCGAAACTCATGATGGGCTATAAGAGAAACAAAAATCTCAAAGATTGGTTAGTGCATAACAACATTGAAACCCCCATGGGTGTCAATCCTTCACACTTTTTAACCAAGAAGGCTGGCAGCTATAAGTGTATTGGCTGCACGACATGCCGATATCTAGAAACTGTCAGCTATGTCTTACACCCGTATTCTGGAAGGAAGATGGCAATCCATCATGTTCTTACCTGTACTACGCGATACGTCATCTACCTGATACGATGTCCTTGCAGTCTTTTGTATATTGGTAAAACATCATGCACCTTACGTGAAAGAATGACCCAGCACAGATCTGCGATACGGATGGCGCTGGAGGGGAAGACCATTGACCAACCGGTGGCCAGACATTTTAAAGAAAAACAACATCCTTTATCCTCCTTAGTATACAAGCTAATAGATCATGTTCCATTATCCATAAGGGGAAGAGACCGCGATAAAAAACTGCTGCAATTAGAGGCCAAATGGATACACCGCATGAACTCTGTGTCACCATATGGGTTGAATGAAACTTTGTCCTTTTCCTGTTTTCTTTAAATTATTTTAGTTTATATTACGAGTTAGGATGTATTGGGGGTTATTGACATGTTTTTGATGTCTATTTCTACATCTAGAGCGTGACTTATACACTACTCTTGGCAATAGGATTTATACATTTATTCAGGTCCAGTATAGACCTGATATGGGACATTATGATTCCATCAGGTAAATTATTTAGCCAAGTTTTGGAGGTATGCAATTTGGACATATTTGAATTTTGTGACCTTGGTAATGAGAGATAGCAATCTTTGCAGGTCTTTTGACATATTTCTCAAGAATATCAGCATTAGTGGAATGCATTATGTTGGTTTTTTTTCATCATTTAATATTTTTTCATCACTTATCCCTATGCAGGGTCGTCTAATTGTTTACACTTTACACTTTGCACGCTTTGTAGCGTGGTTTTAATTGCGCGTACATTCACACCAGCATATTGCTTATGTTCATGTAATTGTCAATATGCAACATTTTTTGTACAATTTTTTTTCGTTTTTTTAATGTAACGCTTGTTTACTTCACTGTATATGTGTTATATTGTTGCGATTGTGGTCTGTCTATATGGAGCCATGGCAACCAGAAGGTGTCTCCCTCCCCAGTACGACGCGCCTCATGCGGTGCGTTCCAACTGCCTGCGCCGGAAGTGGAGTTGACGTCATGGGACGTTCGGCTCACCCGGCGAGCGGGAGGGTGGGGGCGCGCTCCGTGATGACGCGACTCAGATGGGACCGGCGGCGTCCGGAAGCTGGGCAGGGCACACTAAGCAGACTACACTATTTAAGGTACTTTCACTTGTTATGTGCACTGGTTCTTGAAAAAAGTCTGAAATAGACTGAAACGTTGAACATTACGTGACGCTGTCCGTCTGATTTATTCCTCGTTAAAAGGACTTGTGAGTGCCGCCCTTCTTTCTGTGTGCATGTTGGAGTTTGGAGCTCTATGGAGGGCACCCGAGCAAAGTATTGGCTGGTCAGTTATGTGAGTGCCGACTCAATTGCTAAGTTGATATATATATATATATATATATATATATATTGTCACACCTCGTGGGCAGCGGCGGCCGCGCTTGCCTCTGCGGGTGTCCTGGATGGCCTGGCGCCTCTCTCCTCCGGCGGTCTCGGGTGTCCGGCGTCGGGTCGGCGGGTCTCTCCGGCGGCTTCCCGGAGTGAGGGCGCCGCCATGTTGACTGGGACTAGGTAGGCGGAGCGGGGCTGACGTCATCTGCCCGCTCCGCCAATCAGGCAAAGGCGGGAGGTTTAAAGCCAGACGCCGAGCAGAGATCCGGCGCCTGTGTATCATCAATTCTGCCTGTCAGAAACCGTGATCTCCAGAGCTCCCTTGTCCCTGTTACCGCTGTGCTTCCAAGCATATCTGTGTTTCCAGCATCTCAGCGTTCCCGAGCACCTCCGTGCCTCCCAGCACCACCGTGCCTCCAAGCGCCCGAGCACCAACACGCACCTCCGTGCCTCTAAGCGCCCGAGCGCCATCACGCACCTCCGTGCCTCCAAGCGCCCGAGCGCCAACACGCACCTCCGTGCCTCTAAGCGCCTGAGCGCCATCACGCACCTCCGTGCCTCCAAGCGCCCGAGCGCCATCACGCACCTCCGTGCCTCCAAGCGCCCGAGCGCCATCACGCACCTCCGTGCCTCTAAGCGCCCGAGCGCCATCACGCACCTCCGTGCCTCCAAGCGCCCGAGCGCCTCTACGCACCTCTGTGCCTCCCAGCACCTCCGTGCCTCTAAGCGCCCGAGCGCCAACACGCACCTCCGTGCCTCTAAGCGCCCGAGCGCCAACACGCACCTCCGTGCCTCAGCGCCCGAGCGCCTCCAGCACCTCAGTGCCTCAGCACCTCAGTACCTCAGCGTCTCTGTGCCTTCAGCACCTCAATATCACCAGCACCTCTGTACCTCAGCACTCAGCACTTTTACAAGTCTTGTTTTCCAGGAGACCTTCAAGCATTCCTCCGTGCTTCCTGCTTACCGTCTTCATCCTGTATGAGGAAGACCTACATCCGGCCATCTCTACTGCGACCCAGTAGCGGTTCCTCTTCCCGGTCACCGGAAGAAGCCCCGAGTCCACAACACCCTCCGACCAGGTCAGTGATAGATATATATATATATATATATATATATATATATATATATATATATATATAAAATAAGATAGTTACTGGTTTATTAAAGGCACTCCGGCACACAGATAGCATAATCAACATGAATCCATATCATTAACTGCACTCGAAGTTGGCATGAGGCAAAGAAGATTTGTATTAGACAAGCGTTTTCAGGGTATGCGAACTGTCATCAAAACCACAAAATTATTATTTATGTTGTTTTGATGACAGTTCCCATGCCCTGAAAACGCTTGTCTAATACAAATCTTCTTTGCCTCATGCCAACTCTGAGTGCCGTTACTGACATGGATTCATAAATATATAATCTGGAAACCCCCCTTTACAAGTTCTCACTCCTCCCTGCAGTGTCTAGGGAGAGACGTGATGACGTCTTTCCCAACTGTCTCCCACAGCGCCCCGTGCCACGAGTTGCACGGCGTTCGGGCGGACAGTCAGGGGAGGACGGAGGAGGCATTCAGTCCAGCTGAGCTCACACTGACCACTGCAGCAGCACCCCAACCTGCAGCTTCCCGTCCCTCACTAGGCCCAGCCGCTGGTCTTCCCCTGTGTCTGCAGTGTTTGGGGTGGAGGGAAGCAGAGGCGTAACTAAGGCAGGGTGAGTGGGGCACGTTCCCTGGGTGCCTTGGCAGGCCCAGCAGAGGGGGGCACTGCTGGGGGCCAGGGCATCATGCCCACTCGCCCCCGTCACGCTGCAATGTGAGCGGAGGAGAGCGCAGCGTTTCTCCTGCCCCTCAATGTGCTAACTGCCTCTGCCGTGCGGCGCTGCGTGTGTGTCCGGTCTCCGGCGGCGTTAACCAATCAGAGCTTGCGGACCGGCTCCTGATTGGCTGCCGGTCCGCGAGCTCTGATTGGCTAACGAACCGGTGCCACATTTAAGATAGCCGCCGCCAGAGACCTGGAGCGTTGAGGGGCAGGAGAGGCGCTGCACTGCGCTCTCCTCCCCTCACATAGCAGAGGGAAGCGGTGAGTGATGGGGGGGAGTCTTAAATCTGGCACTGTGGTGGGGCATGTAACTGGCACTGTGGGGCATGTATCTTGCACTGTGGGGTATGTAACTGGCACTGTGGGGCATTGTAGCTAGCACTGTGGGGCATGTATGGCACTGTGGGGCATGTAACTGGCACTGTGGGGCATTGTAACGGGCACTGTGGGGCATTGTATCTGGCACTGTGAGGCATGTATGGCACTGTGGGGCATGTATCTGGCACTGTGGGGCATTGTAACTGGCACTGTGGGGCATTGTTACTGGCACTGTGTGGCATGTATCTGGCACTATGGGGCATGTATGGCACTGTGGGGCATGTAACTGGCACTGTGGGGCATTGTATCTGGCACTGTGGAATATGTAACTGGCACTGTGGGGCATTGTATCTGGCACTGTGGGGCATTGTAACTGGCACTGTTGGGCAATGTAACTGGCACTGTGGGGCATGTATCTGGCACTGGGGCATGTCTGGCACTGTGGGGCATGTAACTGGCACTGTGGGGCATTGTATCTGGCACTGTGGGGCATTGTAACTGGCACTGTGGGGCATTGTATCTGGCACTGTGGGGCATGTATGGCACTGTGGGGCATGTAACTGGCACTGTGGGGCATGTATCTGGCACTGTAGGGCATTGTAACTGGCACTGTGGGGCATTGTATCTGGCACTGTGAGGCATGTATGGCACTGTGGGGCATGTAACTGGCACTGTGGGGCATGTATCTGGCACTGTGGGGCATTGTAACTGGCACTGTGTGGCATTGTTACTGGCACTGTGTGGCATGTATCTGGCACTATGGGGCATGTATGGCACTGTGGGGCATGTAACTGGCACTGTGGGGCATTGTATCTGGCACTGTGGGTCATGTAACTGGCACTGTGGGGCATTGTATCTGGCACTTTGGGGCATTGTAACTGGCACTGTGGGGCAATGTAACTGGCACTGTGGGGCATGTCTGGCACTGTGGGGCATGTAACTGGCACTGTGGGGCATGTAACTGGCACTGTGGGGCATTGTATCTGGCACTGTGGGGCATTGTAACTGGCACTGTGGGGCATTGTATCTGGCACTGTGGGGTATGTATGGCACTGTGGGGCATGTAACTGGCACTGTGGGGCATGTATCTGGCACTGTGGGGCATTGTAACTGGCACTGTGGGGCATGTAACTGGCACTGTGGGGCATTGTATCTGGCACTGTGGGGCATTGTAACTGGCACTGTGGGGCATTGTATCTGGCACTGTGGGGCATGTATGGCACTGTGGGGCATGTATCTGGCACTGTGGGGCATGTATCTGGCACTGTGGGGCATATATGGCACTGTGGGGCATGTAACTGGCACTGTGGGGCATTGTATCTGGCACTGTGGGGCATTGTAACTGGCACTGTGGGGCATTGTATCTGGCACTGTGGGGCATGTATGGCACTGTGGGGCATGTAACTGGCACTGTGGGGCAATGTTTCTGGCACTGTGGGTATTGTAACTGGCACTGTGGGGCATTGTATCTGCCACTGTGGGTCATGTATGGCACTGTGGGGCATGTATCTGGCACTGTGGGGCATTGTAACTGGCACTGTGGGGCAATGTTACTGGCACTGTGGGGCATGTATCTGGCACCGTGGGGCTTGTATGGCACTGTGGGGCATGTAACTGGCACTGTGGGGCATGTATGGCACTGTGGGGCATGTAACTGGCACTGTGGGGCACTGTATCTGGCACTGTGGGGCAATGTAACTGGCACTGTGGGGCATTGTAACTGGCACTGTGGGACATGTATCTGGCACTGATGGGCATGTATGGCACTGTGGGGCATGTAACTGGCACTGTGGGGCATTGTATCTGGCACTGTGGGGCATGTATGGCACTGTGGGGCATGTAACTGGCTCTGTGAGGCATTGTAACTGGCACTGTGGGGCATTGTATCTGGCATTGTGGGTCATGTATGGCACTGTGGGGCATGTATCTGGCACTGTGGGGCATTGTAACTGGCACTGTGGGGCATGTATCAGGCACTGTGGGGCATTGTATCTGGCACTGTGGGGCATGTATCTGGCACTGTGGGGCATTGTATCTGGCACTGTGGGGCTTTGTATCTGGCACTGTGGGGCATTGTATCTGGCACTCTGGTGCGCTGTATCTGTCACTGTGGATCTGACACTGTGGGGCACTGTGTATCTGGCACTGTGGGGCACTGTGTATCTGGCACTGTGTAAAAAGGGGACTCTGCATGCATACTGTGCAAAAATTGAATGAAGGTGTGCTGAGAGACGACACAAGGGGTAGGTGATAGCGTGCTGAGAGGCGACACAGGGGGTAGGTGATAGTCATGTTGGCACGCCCCATTTTCAGTGGCCACACCCCTTCTGGCGTGGCCACACACCCTTCTTTTGCGTGGCCACGCCCATTTTTTGGCGCACGCACATACTTCTTTTTGTGCGTGTGTGTTGTTGTTTTTTTTTTTTTTTTTTTTTTTTTTTGGGGGGGGGGGAGCGCCACTCTTCATCTTGCCCTGGGCTCCGAAAACCCTAGTTACGCCTCTGGAGGGAAGTCAGTATAAAATCAATATCTCTCTCTCTCTCTTTACATCCCTGTGTAAAAAGTGACTCTACTTGCCGTAATGTGTAAAAGGTGACTCTACCTGCTGTACTGTGTCTAAGGGAGCTCTGCCTTTCGTAATGTGTAAAAGGAAGCTCTACCTGGCGTAATGTGTGTAAGTGGCGCTACTGTTCAGTGTAATTTGAATAATAGAGACTACTGTGCAGCGTAATATGAATTGGCATAATTTTGTAGCCACACCCCTTCCCCATGAAGCCACGCCCCTATGGGGGCGCCAATGCTGTTTCTTGCACACAGCGCTAAAATGTCTAGTTACGGCACTACTGGCTGCTTTATCTTTTACACTACAATGTAGATTTCATTTTGTACACACCCCACCCAAATCTAATCTCTCTGCACATGTTACATCTGCCCCACCTGCAGTGCACATGGTTTTGCTCAATTGCTAACTTTTTTGGTTTGCTAACTCTGAAAAAAAAATACTCTTTTTTGGGGGCACTCATTAGTTATACTGTAGTGAACAGGGTAGCGCCAAATTTATTAAAATGTCACCTTTATTAATTGTGTTTAAAATATCTGGGACCAGGCCCGGATTGGCCACCGGGGAGAATACCGGTGGGCCGATTGGTGTGCGGGGCCGACTGTCCTACGTGCCCCCCCCCCCCCCCGCGCTTCACCCACTGATACTGTGCTCATTAATCAGTATGACGCGCCCACCGGCCGCTGGGAGAGCAGGCTCCGCCCCCATCACACCCAGGTGACCCGGCTTACACAGTGTATGGGGGCCGCGGCCGTCAGCCGATGGGAGAACAGGCTCGGCCTCCACCACCCCAGCTGATAGGAAGAGGAGGTCCCCGCACCAAACGTCCTTGGCGCAGACCTCAGGGGATAGGAAAGAGACAGTGCAGCCACGGTGTTCAGCAGGAGAGGTGAGTAGTATAAGTCTACTCCGACCTCTGCCTGCACTGTGCTCCTGGGCCACCACTGTGAATGTGACGCTGGCCTGTCTCCAGGGAGGGAAGAAGCAGCCAGGACTTGAGAAATGGGGCCATTGAGTCTGTCCTGATTGCTCCAATCAGACAGATCTCCATGTAGCACTGGCATTGCAGCTTGCAGGACATTTTTTTTGTAGACTGACATGCTGCCTGCAGAGCTGCAGTACCAGTGGTACATAGAGATCTGTCTGGGTAAATAAATGGAGATCTGACGGAGGGGACAAGTGAATGATAGGGACAACCAGAGGCGTATCTAGGTCGGGGCGAGCAGGGTGCTTGCCCTTGGTGTCATGACAGGTCTGACAGAGGAGGGCGCAGCCGGCCAGGTCAGTGTACCCTGTGCAGCGTCTTTCAATAGTGTTTACTGAATGAAGAGCTCTACCAGCCTCCCACTGCTCCGCCTCCGATCTGTAGGGGTAGTCGGGGAGTGTGGAACTGGGTAGCCACACCCGATGTCATTGCCGGGCCAGTAGGAGTATGTAAGGGTGGGGATGGGGAAGTTGCCCACGGAGCATCATGGGTGGGTGGGATGTCCAGATCCTGGAGGCTCTGCACCATGGGGTAAATTTACTAAGATTCGTATTTTCCCATTTGAGGTCAAAGTTCAATCACGAATGACATCGAAAGTGTAAATATGCAACTTTTTGAATTGATTACGACTAATTTACTAAGCTGCCGTATTTTGCATTTTCGGGTTTTCCGATGTCGATGTCATTCGTTTTTTTTGGCAGTGTTTTACGTGAGTGACTTGTAAAACACTGCCGACTTTAATACAATGAATCTCGGCCGGATCTGAGAGATCCGTGCTGGGCTTCATTGTGCACCTTGTAAAAAAAAAAAAATGTTTAAATGTAAACAAAAAATTGCGTGGGGTCCCCCCTCCTAAGGCAAACCAGCCTCGGGCTCTTTGAGCCGATCCTGGTTGCAGAAATATGGGGGAAAAATGGACAGGGGTTCCCCCATATTTAAACAACCAGCATCGGGCTCTGCGCCTGGTCCTGGTTCCAAAAATACGGGGGACAAAAAGCGTAGGGGTCCCCCGTATTTTTGAAACCAGCACCGGGCTCCACTAGCTGGACAGATAATGCCACAGCCGGGGGTCACTTTTATACAGTGCCTTGCGGCCGTGGCATCAAATATCCAACTAGTCACCCCTGGCCGGGGTACCCTGGGGGAGTGGGGACCCCTTCAATCAAGGGGTCCCCCCCCAGCCACCCAAGGGCCAGGGGTGAAGCCCGAGGCTGTCCTCCCCATCCAATGGGCTGCGGATGGGGGGCTGATAGCCTTTGTTCAAAGTAATGAATATTGTTTTTAGTAGCAGTACTACAAGTCCCAGCAAGCCTCCCCCGCAAGCTGGTACTTGGAGAACCACAAGTACCAGCATGCGGCGGAAAAATGGGCCCGCTGGTACCTGTAGTACTACTACTAAAAAAATACCCCAATAAAGACAACACACACACACCTTGAAAGTATAACTTTAATACATCCATCCACACCTCCATATACACATACTTACCTTATGTTCCCACGCAGGTCGGTCCTCTTCTCCAGTAGAATCCATGGTGTACCTGTTGAAAAAATTATACTCACATAATCCAGTGTTTTAGGCTCCTCTGTAAATCCTTTTGTAATCCACGTACTTGTAAAAATAAAAAAACGGATACCCGACCTCGCACTGAAAGGGGCCCCATGTTTTCACATGGGACCCCTTTCCCCGAATGCCTGGAACCCCCTCTGACTTAAGTCCAAGAAGGTTCCATCAGCCAATCAGGGAGCGCCACGTTGTGGCACCCTCCTGATCGGCTGTGTGCTCCTGTACTGTCTGACAGGCGGCACACGGCAGTGTTACAATGTAGCGCCTATGCGCTCCATTGTAACCAATGGTGGGAACTTTCAGGTCAGCGGTGAGGTCACTTTCGGTCAACCGCTGACCTGAAAGTTCCCACCATTGGTTACAATGGAGCGCATAGGCGCTACATTGTAACACTGCCGTGTGCCGCCTGTCAGACAGTACAGGAGCACACAGCCGATCAGGAGGGTGCCACAACGTGGCGCTCCCTGATTGGCTGAAGAAACCCACTTAGACATCAGTCAGAGGGGGTTTCTGGCATTCGGGGAAAGGGGTCCCATGTGAAAACATGGGGCCCCTTTCAGTTCGTGGTCGGGTGTCCCGTTTTTTTATTTTTACAAGTACGTGGATTACAAATGGATTACCCGAGGAGCCCTCTACACTGGATTTGGTGAGTCGGATTTTTTCAACAGGTACACCATGGATTCTACTGGAGAAGAGGACCGACCCTCGTGTGAACATAAGGTAAGTATGTGTATATGGTGGTGTGTATGTATGTATTAAAGTTATACTTTCAAGGTGTGTGTGTATTGTCTTTATTGGGGTATTTTTTTAGTAGTAGTACTACTACAGGTACCAGCGGGCCTGGTTTTCCGCCGCATGCTGGTACTTGTGGTTCTCCAAGTACCAGCTTGCGGGGGAGGCTTGCTGGGACTTGTAGTACTGCTACTAAAAACAATATTCATTACTTTGAACAAAGGCTATCAGCCCCCCATCCGCAGCCCATTGGATGGGGGGGACAGCCTCGGGCTTCACCCCTGGCCCTTGGGTGGCTGGGGGGGGACCCCTTGATTGAAGGGGTCCCCACTCCCCCAGGGTACCCCGGCCAGGGGTGACTAGTTGGATATTTGATGCCACGGCCGCAAGGCACTGTATAAAAGTGACCCCCGGCTGTGGCATTATCTGTCCAGCTAGTGGAGCCCGGTGCTGGTTTCAAAAATACGGGGGACCCCTACGCTTTTTGTCCCCCGTATTTTTGGAACCAGGACCAGGCGCAGAGCCCGGTGCTGGTTGCTTAAATATGGGGGAACCCCTGTCAATTTTTATCCCATATTTTTGCAACCAGGGCCGGCTCAAAGAGCCCGAGGCTGGTTTGGTTAAGAAAGGGGGGACCCCACGCAATTTTTTTTGGAAAAATTATAACATTTCCCACCCCTTCCCACTGATAAACATGCACGGATCTCATGGATCCGTGCATGCCTATACAAGCACGGGATAAAAAAGCAGGTCTGGTTTTTTTTAGCACTTTTTCACGATTTGTATTTTAGCACGGCAGTGTTTGGCTATTGTCGGCAGTGTTTGTGTTTTGCACTTTTTAGTAAATGACCGATTTCTAGCAAATTGCAGGCGTATTTGACCGATGGTGTATTGATTCGTGATTTTTTTCCTAGGACTTACAAAATATTACGAATGCCCTCATCACTGCCGAGATTTTTGCTTAGTAAATTACCGAGATGACACTTTGAAGAAAAAACGGCATCTCGGTCAAAATCGGGACCTTAGTAAATATACCCCCATGTGTCTGTATTTTTATTTTTTTTTGCATTTCTGCCATATCAGCAGTTTGTGCCGCCGCGGGTCCCTGCGGGAGGGATGGAAGGCTGCAGTCCTGCAGGTGTGTCATCTCCACAAGCGTGGGTGAGTGACCTCGGCCGGGGATGTTTGCTGATTTGACGCGCGGCAGCAGCCGCCATGTCACACCACACAGCTCACTGCCCTTTTCTCTCCTCACTCATGGCTCCACCTCCTCACACTGCTGCGAATGTAAGCTGCCGCAGGTTCCGACTCCAGCTCCTCCACAGCATCCCCCATGCACGGCTGCACTGACTGGGAGACTTCTGCAGAGCAGAACCGTAATTCCTTATGGGCCCTACACACTGGCAGATAAAATGCACGATATGAACATTCTCGTTCATTAATGAACGAGAACTCGTTCATATCGTGCAGTGTGGAGGCACCAATGATTAACGAAGCGCGGCCCCGTGCTCGTTAATCGTTGGTGCCCCGTCGCTTATGCATGCAGGCCAATATGGACGAGATTGTCCATATTGGCATGCAGTGCTATGGAGCCGGGTGATAGGAGATTGAGGAAACTTCACTCCCCCCGTCAACTCCCCCTGCCGCCAGGTCGCCCGTCGGCCGTATCCACCATCGGGCAGCTCGGAGGCAGATCGGTACGTGTGTAGGGCCCATTACTGCAAGTTGGTAATGTTACATAGTACCTACTGTCTCTCTCTCTGGCCCTGCTCTCTCTCTCTCTCTGTCCCTACTGTCTCTGACCCTGCTCTCTCTCTCTCTGTCCCTACTGTCTCTGACCCTGCTCTCTCTCTCTCTCTCTCTGATTCTGCTCTCGCTATCATTACTTTCTTTCTCTGACCCTGCTCTCTTTCTCTCTGTCCCTGCTGTCTTTCTCTGACCCTTCTCTCTCTCTCTCTCTCTCTCTCTCTCTCTCAGTCCCTGCTGTCTTTCTCTGACCCTGCTTTCTCTCTACGTCCCTGCTGTCTCTCACTCTCTCTGTCCCTGCTGTCTCTCTCGCTCTGTCCCCGCTGTCTCTCTCGCTCTGTTCCCGCTGTCTTTCCCTGACCCTGATGTCTCTCTCTATGCCTGATGTCTCTCTCTGCTGTCTCTCTCTGACCGTGCTGTCTCTCTCACTCTGTTCCTGCTGTCTCTCTCAGCTGTGTCAGGGGAAGAAGAACTTCGGTGGAGCTGCATAGCCACAGAATGGAGGTCACCACACAGTCTGGCGACTGCTGACAGCTGCCTGTCCCTGGCGGAGGAGAGCCATCCAGTCACAGGAGCCTTAGATTTCAGGTGAGTATATTTTTTTATCCGGCACTCCCACTAACCCCACTCACAGCCTGTCACCCCATATCCACTACCCCCACTTACAGCCTGTCACCCCATATCCACTAACCCCACTTACAGCCTGTCACTCCATATCCACTACCCCCACTTACAGCCTGTCACCCCGAACCCACGACACCCCCTTCTCGCTCACAGCCTGTCGCCCCACTCCCATTGACCCCAATCAGAGCCTGTCACCCCATTCCCGCTACCCCCACTCACAGCCTGTCACCCCACACCCGCTACCCCCCTTATCACTCACAGCCTTTCACCCCTCACCCATTGTCACCACTAATAGCTGCCTCTCTCTCTTTGTCCCTACTGTATGTTCCTCCTGCCTTTGTCCCTACTGTATGTTACTGCTGCCTCTGTGTCCCTACATCCCTGCTGCTTCTGTCCATACTTCTCTGCGGCCTCTCTCTGTCCATACATCCCTGCTGCATCTCTTTCTCTGTCCCTACGTTTATGATAGGCAAAACCAGTGATAGTGGCTGCCAATCACTGTTTTGGTCCTGGACCACATCCCATGGCACCCCTGCTTGTGCCCCGTGAGGACCCAGCTTGAGAACCACTGTAACAGAATATAGCATGTAGTAGCTATCATTGCCTTACAATTTATTTAGTGGGTGTGCAGAGGATTAAATGTCACCCCAGTTTTAAATTCTTAATTACTACTGTCTGCTACAACACAATACTTTCTAAACTTTTTAAAGTATTACATCCAGCTAATATAACATGTTCTGCCTTTAGTTGGTGTAACTCCATGTACATTACATTTTTAAGTATTAATCCCGCCTACTTTGGTATTGGCTCCACCTACAGTTGATTCGGTGCCGCCCACATGAGGCCACTTTTATAAATTTTTCCAGAGCCACTTTTGATTCCCAATCCGCCCCTGTCTGGGACTATAACACATTTACGAATAAAAGACGTACAACAAATATAACAACACTATAAAAAAATATAAACAGCAGTGATTTAATGCCCTGCGTAATTGATTGGGAATATAATTATTCTCAATGTGGGTGTACTAAACTATGTGAACCCTGATTCGCTTATTATTATTAGAGTAATTATAGGCGACAGCACTAACTGTCTTGGTTTCACCCTAGATGTTAGAAGCCCCAGGCTGGCTCTCTGTGCCTAACAATCAGGCAGAGGAACAAAGGCCCTCATTCCGAGTTGATCGCACCAAGCAACTTTTTGCTGCTGGGTGCGATCAACTAATCTCCGCCTATGGGGGAGTGTATGTTATTATAGCAGGGCTGCGATCGCTTGTGCAGCCCTGCTATGCTAAAAAAGTTTCCTGCAAAACAAGACCAGCCCTGGACCTACTTACCCTGTGCGACGGATCCAGCGATGATGGGCTCGGCTTTGACGTCAGACATCCGCCCTCCGTTCGCCTGGAAGCGCCTGCGTTTTTCTTACCACTCCCTGAAAACGGCCTCCAACGGTCAGTTGACGCCCCGGAACACCTTCATGCAGTCAATCTTCTTGTGGTCGCCGCTGCGACCGCTTTCTCCGCTGTCAGCGTTGTTGCCCGGCTGTCGCCAGGCAACGACACGCGTACGCAATGCACACGCCGTGCATGCGCATTCCAGACCTGATCGCACCGCTGCGAGGAAGTGCAGTGTGCGATCGGGTCGGAATGAGGGCCAAAAGCTGTTATTAATGTTATGTTAGGCTGGTGACAAATACTGATCTAATGTGAGAGCTATTACTGTAATATTAGTGGAGGAGAGTATTAATGTAATGTGTGGGGGATATTAATAATATGTATAGAGGCTATTAATGTAATGTTGTTGCTTGTGGAGGATAGTAATTTATTGTTTTAATTTAATGTGTGAGGTATTAGTGTAATATGGGTGCTGGTGAGGACTATTATGTAATATGGAGGCTGAGGAAGCAATTCACATAATGATACTATTACTACTGTATTACCTAGTTGCCTACCCACCTGCATCCTGCGGGAGTCTCCCGTTTCATCCATAAATATTCTGCTGCCCTGCTTTGTAAGTCACATCTCCCGGATACTTCAGATTCTGCTAGGGGTGATACTAAGGAGTTTCTTTGCAAGAACAGTGATCTGCTGTAGATGCTCAGGAGTCACTGCTGACAACTCTCATTATCCCCTCTTGTGGGAACCCTGACAGGAGCGAGAGAGACAGCAGCACATGATCATACACAGGGTCTTCTTATCTGTGTTGGTGTGCACTCATCCATAGTGTGCTGCTGCTAGGTAGCTGTTAGGGTAAGAATTGTTGTTAGTAATCTTTCTTTAGTATGACACATTTGTTTAATTAGAATATCTGGTTTGTGTAATGATTTGGCTAATGCTGTAATGGTATGGAAAAGAGCACATCCAATATAGGTAGTGCCTGCAAGATGCAGACAATTCAGTGTTCACAATAAAATAACATCAAATACACCACAATCATAATTTACTAATGTTTAGGGATGAATTCACACAAGATCAACTTGTATTTGGAATTTATTGCATAAGCATCAGATTTATCATGCATAATGTGCTGAGTGAGAAGAAAATAAATATTACAGCAAATATATATTGCAAACAAGAAAGCCCATATTGCAGACAGCAATGTTAGTATCAATACTTGCAAAACTTCGCAAAATATATTGTTACTAATATTATATAGAAGTATCTTGCAACAACAAGCATTTAGGCATAGACACGCCCATTTGTGGAACTAGACACGCCCTTTTGGAAGAGTATGACACGCCCCCTCTGCGTCACGCTTTGTGTGCACATCCTACTGTAATCTCCCTGATTCCAGTATTCAAAAGTAGGCAAGTATTTTCTATTAATACTATTCACGTAATATATCAGCAAATGGGGCTATTCATTTGTATTGGAGTCTCTTTTTATGTCACAAATTTGAGTAGTCAATTATCTAACTGTGGTTGCGATGAGTGACATGAATAAGTCAAGAGAGGAAAATCCAACACACACTGTGATGTACATTGTGTTCACATTAATTGTCGCAGCATATTAGCTTGCTAAAACATTGCATCAGATAGGGTGTATAGACAAACTGTACTAAAAATAGCCAAAAGGTGTCGCAATGCTCTTTCTGGAGTAACATCATTATGTTTTATTTCATATTTCTCTTCATATTCTCTTCTTTATTCTCACGCACTCACCCCATTTTTTATACGTCTTTTCATAACTGTGTTTCTTTTAGGACTATGAGTGTTTTTTTTTGGTAGCGTATTGAAATTTTTGTTTCTCTTTTGTATGCATTTTAAAACATTAAAATGATCATTCAGTTTTCAATAATTTCCACCCCATTATATGATTGTGGGGGTCTCTCTCCAGCGACCCTCTTCCACTGATCCCCAAACGCTATCATCTCATCTGTAAATTTGCAGACAAGTAATCGGACACAGCCTGGAGCCCACGTGTGCCCGTCTATGACTATAAGATATAAGCCCATATCAGGGGCGTAAGTTCATCCCAGTCGCCGAAGGAAAGTTGGTATTTGGTACTCCACCCCCCTAAAAAAAAAAAACACACATGTCTTACAGAATTATATAGATAGTGCTCTCAGCTGGTCTACAGGGACCGGAGCCTGCAGTGAATTGGTAGGGTTGCAGCTATGCTGTGATTCAGCCATCTGCAGCATGCAGAATCAGCGGACACCGGCGGTTCCCATTTCTCACAGTCCAGCAGCAGCAGGTGCACCACCACTTGCTGCAGTGCAGGCTGAACAGTACCAGGCAGAAGCCATCTTGTCCCCTATTGCAGGTGTTAGCAGGGCTCCTGGGACAGAGCTGATTAACTCTGCAGCAGCAGCGGATGCACCGCAAAGCTCAGTTGGAAGAGCAGCGGTAACACTTGGATCCTGCTGTGAACCACTCATGGGCTGCTGTACATGCAGGTTCCCTTCAGGGCTTGGAGCCCGGAGGCAGGCGTCTCCATTGCCTCTGGGAGTTACGCCCCTGGCCTATATGCAGAACACTGGTTTGTTGCTCTTCCTCTGCATGTTATGTCACTGATTTTCTATATGTTCTCTGCTTTGTATATACAGAACAAACAGAAACACAGCACTTGAGATGCCAACAACACCTTTTCACTCCTCACTAGGCTAAGTGGCCCATCTCTGGAAGTAACAGGCAACACGCCTCCACAGCCATAGCCTCACAGCACCTCACCAGCCTCCTGCAGTGGGGGCTGGGAAGGAGGTGAGTGCCCTAGAATGCACCAGCACAGATGATATGAATGGAACTTTTGAAATACATTGGACGTAGATTCAGGAATTTCCTGTACAATTGATATTTCAGCTAGATCTATCCCTAGGTCTGTAACCTTGTCTCTGACAGAAGATGTCTCATCTTGGAGAGCTTAATGGCTGTAGATCAGATCATGTAGGAGTGCAACCAATTCTTCCATCTTTAGTTTCGAGATGAGCAGTAACCGAGGGTTGTTTCTGATTTTATCTCTTTTACTGTGATTCTCAATTCAGAAGAGAGATCACATTTTAAAGACAACAGCAACTTCTTAATGGTAAGCAATGTTACAGGTCCATCTATTTCTATAGAAGGAGCAGTATCTGACGGTACTGGCGAGGCCTGTGATGAGGCCTATGGGAAAGGTGTGAGGAGGCCATTGCCCCAAGTACCTTGCAGCTGATACTGAGTTGGGCTCAAAGAACCAGTTTGGAGACAACAAAAACATACAGGAGGATTGGATATTTTTGCACCCATTTAGGAATGATGAAGATGGTTGTGATCTTTTTTTTTTTTTTTTTTTTTTTTATTGAAACTGTTTTTATTAAGACAGTAAACATACAGATGGAGCAATTTATACAGACATCAATACATTATCAGCAAAGGCACAGTGAAACACAGCTAGGAACATTTCAATAATTCCTACATTCTCCAAGAATAACTGCCTTCATTTACAATAATACAGAAAAGTCTATCTTTAAAACTTAATATCAAAACAGCCGACAGAAAGAAACAGAAAGGAAAGAGAAAGCGTAACAAAGACTGGAGAAAAGGTATCCGTAGTAAAAACAGGGTGACGAGCAAAGAAGACATATTATAAACATCTCCACTTCCAATAAACTAAACTGTAATTGAAAAAGCACTAAAAACCGACCTACAAATTCATGTAAGTGCAGTATGTGGGTGATTCCTTAAATTCAAGCCAAGATAGCCAAATAGCTGCGAAATTGGAGATTCACCCCCCGCGGAGAAAGAGATAAGATCCTCCATCTCCATGAAATACTCAATCTTCTTAAGCCAGTGTTTAATCAAGGGAGGCGTAGCAGATCTCAAGTTCGCAGGTATTTTAGCCTTAACCGCATTATTAAGATATCTGAGCAGCGAATGTTTGTAGGTATGTGCGTTGGCAGAGGTTTAGTTAAGTAACCAGAACCCTGGGTCTGTGGGTACCACATCTTTAAGTATTAACTCTGAACATTTGAACACCTCAGTCCAAAAAGGAGATATAAGCAGTGGCGTAACTACTGCCCCCGCAGTCCTCGCGGTGGCTTGGGGGCGAGGGGCTGCGGTAGCGCCACTGACTTACTGACTTAGCACAGATTGACATGCGGACGAGCGTCCGCATGTCAATCTGCGGTCTCCTTCCCTCCGCTGCTGTGTTGGAGGGACACGGAGGGCACAGCGCGCGCCTCTCCCGTGTCCCTCCTGGCTCTGATTGGCTCACGAACCGGCACTTCCTTTATTAGACCGGCCGGAGAACCAGGAGGGACACGGAAGAGGCGCGCGCTGTACCCTCCGTGTCCCTCCAACACAAAGGAGCGGGGGGGGGGGGGAGCAGGCACTGAGGAGGGCATATGTGGCACTGTGGGGGAATATCTGGCACTGGGGGCATATACCTGGCACTGGGGGGGAATATCTGGCACTGGGGGCATATACCTGGCACTGTGGGGGAATATCTGGCACTGAGGGGAGCAGGCACTGAGGGGGCATATGTGGCATTGTGGGGGAATATCTGGCACTGGGGGCATATGTGGCACTGGGGGGGTATATTTGGCACTGGGGGCATGTACCTGGCACTGTGGGGGAATATCTGGCACTGGGGGCATATGTGGCACTGGGGGGGGGTATATTTGGCACTGGGGGCATGTACCTGGCACTGTGGGGGAATATCTGGCACTGGGGGCATATACCTGGCACTGTGGGGGAATATCTGGCACTGGGGGCATATGTGGCACTGGGGGGGTATATTTGGCACTGGGGCATGTACCTGGCACTGTGGGGGAATATCTGGCACTGGGGGCATATGTGGCACTGGGAGCACGGCCCTAGCAACAAGCACTACCCCCTAGCAACGAGCATGACACCCAGTGCATGAAACCCCTGGCAACGAGCATGACACCCTGAGCATGAAAATCCCTGGCATCGTGCATGGAACCAAGAGCATGAAACCCCTGGCAACGAGCAGGTAATTTAAAAGTAATTAGAAGCCTTACTGTAGAACTTAATGTGTAATGGGCATTACGGTGTGTGGCATAATGTATCACGGACATTGCGGGGTGTGTCATAATGTGTCAGGCATTACGGTGTGTTGTATACTATATCACGGGCATTGTGGTATAATGTCTCAGGATCATTGCGGTGTGTGTCATACTGTGTCACAGACATTGTATGTGCTATAATGTATCAGGGGCATTGCAGTGTGTAGCATAATGTATAACGGGCATTGCGATTCCTGTCATAATGTGTCACAGGCATTACGGTGTGTGGCATAATGTGTCGGGGGCATTACAGTGTGTGCATATTGTGTCATGTGCATTATCGTGTGTGGCATAATGTCTGAGGGCCTTTGCAGTATGTGGCATAATGTATACTGGGCATTACTATAAGGAGGAAAAATGACAAATAATGTAAGGGGCATGAATCAGGATTATTTTTCTTTCCTGTGGTGGCTAACGTCTGGGCATGCAGGTTGCAAAACTGGGGTATAAGGTAGTCTTGTCCTGCAATGACACGCCCCTTTATGCAAAGCCACGCCCATTTAAACGAAGCCACACACCCTTTTTGGTGGCGCGCGCCTTCGGCGTGCACATGTTTGTCCCTTTACTAGTGCCAATTATGGGGGCGGGGGGGCGCCAAAGAATTTTTTGGTTTGGGGGAGAAAAATTTTGAGTTACGCCACTGGATATAAGGGTACAATCCCACCATATATGTAAAAATAAAATCCCTGGAGTAGATTTACATCTTCAACATTGGCCAGATATGGTAGGATACATCTTACAACGAAATGAGGGCGGAATATATATGGGGAGAGTTTGCAGAAAAAATAATATTTTGGGCAAAGAATTACTTTTAACCACATTTATTCTACCAAACCACAGCAGGCGTAAACGTCTTCACTTTTGATAGTCTAAATGGAGTGATTCCAGAAATGGAATAAACTTTAAAGAAAACAATTTAGTCATATCATTTGAGATCTGAGCACCTAAATATTTCAGCTTGTGATCGTGCCACGTAAAGGGGAATGATTGCTTCATACTCTCAACCACATGAGGAGGGTCCATCAAATTCATTGCTATAGATTTGGACTAGTTTATCTTAAAATTTGAAAGATCCTCAGATCTGTGGAATTCAGAGATCAAGTTTGGGAGAGAAATCGTCGGGTTCGAAATCAGGGCAAATAAATCGTCAGCATAGAGAGACAATTTATATTCTTGTCCTTTTAATTACAATCCTGAAATATTTTGGTTAGCCCTAATAGCCTTGGCCAAAGCTTCTATACATAACAAGAATAACAAGGAAGATAAGGGACATCCCTATCTCATACCATTAGATATCGTAAAGGAATCTGATAAAGAGCCATTCATTCTAATTTGCGCAGTCGGGGAGTCATAAAGGGACAGGACTCTATGGAGACAGGTATTGCCGAGTCCCAGGTGTCACAGAACACCGGACATGAAACCCCAATCCATCCTGCCAAACGCTTTTTCAGCATAAGTCGATATTACAATAGAGGGGGATGAGTATAGGGATGCATAATGGATCATATTAATCACTTTAGAGGTATTGTCTCTGGCTTCTCGACCCAAGACAAAGCCCACCTGATCTCCATGGATCAATGTCAGTAACAATAATTTAAGACAATTTGCGATCAATTTGGCAAAGATTTTAAGATCTAATGTTCAACAAAGAAATCGGCCTATAGCTCGAACACAGATTGCGTCAAGTGATTGTGTAGAAAAATGTGACCGGTACGAAATGGCATTAAGTGCCCATGTGAGGAGAGGTGCCAGTTTCCCTTTAAAAGCCTTGTAATAGGCAATAGAAAAACCATCCAGACCAGGGCTTTTACCATTAGGCGAGGACTCAATAATTTCAGCAACCTCCTCAGTGGAGAAGGGGTCATCTAAGGAATCTGCATCCTCTTTAGACAGGACAGGGAAATTTAAAGATTGTAAGTAAGCAGATACAGCAGATTGATGTGATAATGTGTCTACCCTCCCACCCATACCTGAAAGATTATATAGATTGGAATAATAAGCTTGAAAAGCCTAGGCAATTTTGTTTGTTTCATGATGAGTTTGGCCATGTGTATCTTTTATCGCTTGAATAAAGGTGATTGCCCATTGTTCCCAAAGAGCCTTAGCCAGCAATTTACCAGGTTTATTTCCCCACTGGTAGTAACGACTGTGACATTTACTGCATGAAAATGTAATATTATCCGAAATAAGTTTATTTAAAGAGGCTCGGGCTTCCTCAAGGTCAACATAAGATTGGGGAGACTGAGATTCCTTATGCAAGGTTTCTAATAATTTGATCTTGGCCAGTAAGTCATCCCTCCGTTGCATCTTTGGCTTTTTCATATAGGACCCCAATTGAATACATGTGCCCCTCAAAACACATTTATGTGCTTCCCATTCCGAAACCTTAGAAGTCTCGTCGCAGTCGTTATTGCTAATATAGGAATCTACAGTGGAATCCAATTGGGATCTACAAAAGACATCCTGAAGAAAAGTGTCATTAAAACGCAGCGTCCAAGACTTCTGCAACTGATCGGGAAGACCTAGCTAAAGGCTAACAGGAGCATGGTCTGACCATGTAATTTGTACTATGGAGGCTGAAGCCAGAAGGTGAAGGTGCCGGTGACTTAAAAACAAATAATCAATTCTGGAATATGTTTGGTGTGGATGTGAAAAATAGGAATAAACAGTGTCAGAGGGATGAGCTAATCTCCAAGTGTCCATCAGCTGGTGGTAAAGCAGGGTACATCTCATCTTCCTATATTCCGTCTCAGGCCTATACAAAACTCTTTTTGATGTGTTGCGAAGAGGGTCAAGGGCCCAATTCAAATCCCCACCCATCACCACTATTCCCTCAAAGAGGGATTCGGCTTTTTCTAAAACAGAGGAGGGTTGTTTCAAATAGGGGCATATATGTCCAAGAAGGAAAAACGTTGGTTATTAACCTATAGGCCCCTGCCTTCAATTATTTTATGAGAGGTAACATTCGAGATAGGTAAATGTCGGGCCAGCAATATAGCCACTCCCAATGTCTTCCCAGAGGGGTTATTAGCAGTAAAAATGTGAGGGTAGTAGTGAAATTTAAGCGACGGGACATTACCAATCTTAAAATGTGTTTCTTGAATTAGAGCAACATCTACAGTACATTATCACCTCTAAGCCATTTAAGAAGTTTTGACCATTTTTTAGGAATGTTCAGTCCCTTGACATTAAAAGCAACTATATTTAATTGATTGTGCCCCATCAGACATCTAACCACAAAGAAATGCTATAGGTCACACAACCCATACAATAGTGGAGAAATGAAAACCAGTGATTAGAGTCCGTGTCACAAGGAAAAGGGGATAGAAAATATGAATAGATACTAGGGAGAAACAGCAGAAGAGAGAGAAAATCAGAAAAGTCAAGAAAAAAGACCGGTGTACAAAGAGATGTCCTGGAAAGAGGAGGCAAGATGGCAGCCGCTCCCTTATTTCCCCTTCAGAGAGGCAGCTGCCTGGCATGTCACAACTCTCTGCACCTTGCTGGTCTGGATATAGAGGGTGCGCCCGGCGTGCTGCTCCAGTGGGGGACCACTATGAAGTGTCCGCGCTCCTGAGACCCCCAAACTGCCACTCGAGACTGCCTTTGTAATCCCGGATCCTGTCGGCGGCTGCTGCGGGAACTCCAGTCCCCGGTCCTGGAGGCACAAAAGGGCCGCAAGCTGTGGGAGCGTTGAAGTGCACTCCCCGATCCTGCGGACCCGACGTGTCAACTCCTGCACCCTCTTGACAGGCTTGGCGCTGTGACAGGAGTAATAGATTTAATATAGTAACTCCGTTGTCCCGGAGCACAACCAGGGCACTTTCGAGCAGTATGGCGCCCCCCCCCCGATGGTTATGATCTTAAACAGAACAGTCTAGAGCTGGACACACTCAAACGCTGGTGTCACCCTGCAAGGGGTGCCACTAAAATGCCGACTCCCCCTCAGTGACAGGAGCCGGTGCTGCACTGTAACATTATGTGCAGTACTCAGCTCCTGTAACAGCGTAACAGCCAGCAGTGCAGCCACACAAGTCTCCTGGGGCAGCCCAGCATCTCCGCCCCTAGAGTAATGAAACGGGGTCGGCCCGCAAGGCCACTCCCTTTCTCACATGGCCATGCCTCCTTTTTGGTTGCATCTTTTTCAGCCGCACCAGGGGCCCAATGTAATAGCTGCCAAGTTTGCCAAAGATGCAGGCCATGCTTTGAAAAAAAATGTTTGTCGCTTTAAAAAAAAAAGTCAGAGTTCTGCCGGCATTCTGCACCTAAGGCAAACTCGCCCTTTATTACCTCTGGCCCCAGGTGTCTGTGACCCCAGTGACACCCCTGCTCACTAATCCAATAATCAGATCGGAACAGTTTCAGATCAGCATCAGTTATTTTATAGTGTGAACCCTGCTTAAGTCTGACAGGCGTATCCAGGCTTATATTCTCAGCTGAAATAACAAATAAAGGGGGCTAGTCAGAGATGGACACAGAACGTAGCATCCGCAGAAAGATCTGCGTCCATCTACTCACATGCTGGGGGGCCGCCCAGCACAGGGCATGTGTGTGGTGCTGCCTCGTGATGCGTTTGCAATTTAATTGCGAACGCATCATTTAGAGGATGACCCCCGGCTGCGCTGGCAGGCGGTCCAGTGCCATTTTTTTCTCAGAGTGGCTGGTGTGTGACGTCAAGCAGCCACCACGAAAATGGTTCGGACATGCCTGCTTTGTCTGGACCACACCCACTATACGCTGCGTCAACACCCCCCTTACGGCCACCACTGTCAGTCACCTTGCGGTTGCATCCTTCCGGGAATGGTGAAGGGTCATGCACGCGCACTTTAAACCCTCCAGAAGCAGCCGCTGTGCATGGCAAAATAGCCCCCAAAAGCCATTACAGCATGTTCTATAGTATGTTTGGGTTGGGGCTGGGAGACCGACGCTTGGGATCCCGGATGTCAGCATACCAACCCCGGGATCCCGACAGCAGAATGCCAGCGGGGGGCAAGCACAACAAAACCCCTTGCGGGCTCGGTGGCTCACTGCGCTCGCCACAGGTTCTCTTCCCACTCTATGAGTGTTGTGGACACCCACGAGTGGGAATAGTCCCTGTGGGTCGGCATTCTTTCTGCCGGCTTTTTGATTGCTCGGGATCCTGGCGAAGGCATGGTGACCTCCGGGATCCCAAGCGATGGTCACATGACCACATCCCGTATGTTCTGTTATATGCCTGGCAGGTAGAAGCCCATTAATATGTATGACTACCAAAATGACTCCACATATTAATTTAGCAGCAGCGATAGCTCCGGAAGTATGGAAGAACAACTAATAGACACAAAAGCTTGTTCTTATCTCATGCTATGTCAACTTGCTATGCACATAATTGTAAATTAATTCAGAGATCTGCTGTAAACTAGTCTTCCATCAGTGCAGAATATGAATTATAATATGATGAGACGTAAACAGCATAAAACAGGTTATACTGTGATGGTACAAACGCTTCCTTGCAGGTTAAAGCGGAAATAGCAGAATTCTGAGAAGCAGCTCTCAGGAAGAGAAGGTGGACTGTAATCCAAAGTTAACAGGTGTCCGGCCTAGCGTACAAATAGCTGCATGCAGATCTAGAGAAGTGTAGGTTGGGCAGGGTTCAGACTCTCCTGTACCTGTCTAACTCCGCTTCTCAAAATTCGTCCTCAGGATCCCAAATAATTCATGATTTCCAGGTGAGCCGTGGATCTTTAAAATGTGACAGTTGGTCATACACCTGTGTCCCCGCTGGGTGGTCTGTAAAACAGGAACTGTTAGGGTTGGGTACGCACCTGAACGACGGGCAATTCCTTTCGACCCGGACCATGGCCCTCATTCCGAGTTGTTCGCTCGCAAGCTGCTTTTAGCAGCTTTGCACACGCTAAGCCGCCGCCTACTGGGAGTGAATCTTAGCTTAGCAAAATTGCGAACGAAAGATTCGCAATATTGCGAAAAGACTTCTCTGTGCAGTTTCTGAGTAGCTCGAGACTTACTCTTCCAGTGTGATCAGTTCAGTGCTTGTCGTTCCTGGTTTGACATCACAAACACACCCAGCGTTCGCCCAGACACTCCTCCGTTTCTCCAGCCACTCCCGCGTTTTTCCCAGAAACTGTAGCGTTTTTTCAAACACTCCCATAAAACGTCCAGTTTCCGCCCAGAAACACCCACTTCCTGTCAATCACATTACGATCACCAGAACGAAGAAAAAACCTCGAAATGTCGTGAGTAAAATTCCTAACTGCATAGCAAATTTACTTGGCGCAGTCGCAGTGCGAACATTGCGCATGCGCAGTTAGCGGAAAATCGCTGCGATGCGAAGAAAGTTACCGAGCTAACAACTCGGAATGACCACCCATGCCCGATTGCCCATATACAACAGGAAGATATCATGAAAGATGGAACGATCACTGACTGACACGTCATTACGATTTGTCTGGACATGACATATCGGTCCGAGATCGTTCTAGTGTGTACCCACCCTTAGTGTTCCTGAGGACTGGGGGTTTAGAAACACCAGGCTAAATCTAAGTACACACTGAGCGATATATTGGCCATTCAATCGAATGGCCGATATATATTGCAAACCCATCTGCAGGTGTGTACCCCCAATATGTCTTTGAACGACGTCCTGCAGCACAGCTAACGTCCAATATACAGTATCTACAGATATACCTGCACATATGGCTGTGTGTACTGTACAGGCGGTCTTCCAAAAGCTCGTACACTTGTTACAGGGTCTGCTGGTGACTGATATCTCAACTAGGCAGGCACTGGCGTGCGCAGCACATTTTATTAGGGGGTGCACCGTCGGAGGGGTGTGTCTAGCACCGCCTTTTGGCCGTGTCTAGCACCATCTATTGATGGTCAACGCATATAAAATATCCACCTTTGTACCAAGCCTAATAAAGCAGATACATTGTCAGATGTTGTGGTGTGCACCAAACAAACACCCCTGATGGCACTCACTGCAATTACACTGCTCCTCCTCAGCCTGGTCTGGCTCCCCCTCTTTCCTCTGCAAGCTGCAGCAGCTTACTTACAAGTCAGTCACTCACTGACACTGACACTCGCAGACTAGTACTGCTGCTGCTGGAAAAAACGAGTGACGTGTCAATGCTGCTGCCGGCCACCTGCCAGTATTGAATTTATCTTCCTAAGAGGAATGCTGGCTGCATGCTGCTCCTCATCAGTGGCTGGCATTGGCATAACATAGAAGGAGAGAGGTGGGCATGTGGCGGGTGGGCATGCGAGCAGCATGACATAATCACGTCACATAACGCTGTTTTTGTACATGAAGGTGGAGCTGGGAATTTGAAAGCCGGTGTCAGTGGCATCCTTGATTAACCCAGGCGTCCGGTCAGTAATGCAGTCCTGACAGGGTGCAGCGCAGAGGGGACAGTAATCAGCCTGCTCGGCGATCGCTGCATCAGGCATGTGAGATAGCAGTGCCAGACATTAGGGGGTGCCTGTGCGCACCAGGCACCCCCCCTGCGCACACCTATGTAGGCAGGCACATTTAAATGCCCACCCAGCTGTGAAGTCAGGTACGTCACATTGGGCAGACTATTGGTAAGTGTGTATGTACTTAACAATGGTCAGATAGGTCGGCATCTGTCGGACCAGATTTGTACCCAGCTTAACTCCCTGGCACACTGGAGTCCCATCTGGTGTCCGGTCTGCAGTTGTTCCACCAATTGATAGTCTCAGACTTTGGGAGGTGAACAGGAGGTAGGTGTGGATATAGCTGGTATAAGACTCCTAGGAGGAGATGTAGCAAAGTTTGGAGAGAGAGATAAAGTGGGGAGAGCTAAAGTAACAACTAAACAGCTCCTAACTCATTTTTCAAGCACAGGCTGTAACATGGCAGGTAGGAGCTGATTGGCTGGTAATTTGTCTCTCTCCTTATCACTCTCTAAAGCTTAGCACATCTTCCCCCTAAACAAGTATCCATAAAACAGCAATCAGACTTTTATTATAACAACATTAAGCTCACAAACATTAGCTTGATAAATGATTCCATTCTATAACTAAGCACAAGCATCAAAGGAAACAAAACATTTGTCAATAGTACGTTGAATGTTGCTTTTTTATATGTGGCTTCTTTAATCTAACTTAAACTCTTGCTGTTTCTCCTACAGCCGGCACCGCAGCACCCCTGTGATCCATGTCACCCACCAATAAACAACTAGCGCTCAGCAAATGTCTCTGCTCCCAACTGTTGTTCTCCCCCTACAGTGCAGTCAGACCAGTACTGTCTGATATCCAGGACCGGCAACAGAAATCTTAGGTACAGGCTGGTCGGCCATTGGCTTATCCCCTGTCTCTCTTCAGCCTCACCTTCTCCACACCTCACCTTCACCTGTGTTACAGGTTCTTCATACAGGGTATATGAAATGAATACATGCATGCCAGTTTTCCCATGTATGCCTCGGGTCCTTGTATGGCTTTACTCCTAGAATGTAACCTCACCTGGTGCGCTCATGGATGGGATGGAAAATACATGGATCTGATGGTTATGTTGGGACCCCTATTCCTAGTATTAGTATGCTGCAACCACCCATTATGTATAATCTCTTCTAGGTGTGACCTATTCCACCAATGGTAATCCTACGTGGTGCGCCAAGATGGCTGCCTCACCTGATACCTTATTTGAGTGGAATGGACAACCCATAAATGTTATTACCCAAAATGTCTGCATTAAACCCTGCAATATGCTTATTGTGCTCTCTTGGAGTTTCTAAATTTTCTGTATTATGTATCATGTTTTTGATGTCTTTAAAGTGACTTTGAGTCCTACAGGAAAAAAGCACTAAATAAAAAAATATTATTATTATTATTATTATTATTATTATTATTATTAATAATATTATTATTTTGAAATTGTTTAAGAAATACATGCAAAAAAAAATGAATACAGTATAAGAAAAACATACCAACAAATTAGGTAGCACATTACTATCTCTTCATAAATTTTGAGAAATGGGTCATCATCAGTTTTCAACTTTCTCTGCCACATATATTCACATAGATACGGGTCCAACATGCTCCTATGTGTGCACCAACGGGTTTTGGGGGTCATTCTGAGTTGATCATAGCTGTGCTAAATCAGGCACTCAGACATGCGGGGAGACGGCCAGCGCAGGGCTAGTCCGCCCGGCATGTCAGTGCCCCCCCTTCCCACCCGCAGACGCTTTTGCAACTCAGGAGTTACTCCCGGCCAGTGCAGCTCCTGCGGCTGGCCGGGAGAACCTCTTCACTGCCCCGGGTCGCAGTGGCTGCGTGTGACGTCACGCAGCCACCACGACCCGCCCCCTCAATGGTCCGGCTTATTTGCGTTGGCCGGACCGCGCCACCGCCACCGCTAGGCAATGATGGCTGGCATGCGCCAGCGCACTGCGGCACCGGCGCATGCGCAGTTCCGACCCGATCGCTGCGCTGCGATAAACTGCAGCGAGCAATTGGGTCGGAATTACCCCCTTTGTTCTTAAAGTTCGCCTTTCCCCACATAGATTCCACTGACTACGTGTTGGCGCCTGTGTTTGGATTTACAAAGTTCAGTTAATGATTTACCTACAAATGTAAAAACTCTCCATCAGATAGACGGTTGTATCATAACGCCTAATCCTGTGGGCCTATTTTAAATCGGGGGCCTGGAAATGCAGCTCCGTCAGCCCTATTGTTAATCCGTCCCTGCAAATTTGCTAAATAAATATTCAAAGAATGCTCGAATATGTGGTTCTCGCTTGTCAATCAGGCAGAGGCGATCGCACCAGTGAGATGCTGATAGCATCTCATTGGCTGCACGTGCATAGTGCGCCCGCCACGCATGCGCACTGCGCACAGTAATTCAGACTGCGGCAGCGATCCAGTCTGAATTACCCCCTGAGTTTGGGAGCCACTGGTGTACACTGTATGCGCTAACAATAAGCCTCACTCGTCAACAGCAAAACACAACATATTATGAAGCCCTGCCCCCTTCCGTGATGAGCCTGCCGTGGTCACATGTCCCACAGCAGAGATGGTACATTGATGGTTCAAACCATTGATGCTTTTTCTTGTAATGGTTTTCTGCCATCAATGTTTAACCCATCGAAGTTCATCTCTAAGAAATTGCAGATAACTCTTGTGTTATGCATAAAATAACGGCATGCAGCAATCTCCATAGATGTCATTGTTTGACTCTGATAGTTAATGCCACTTTCAGATGGCATTGGAAAGGGTCACCAAAATACAAAGATGGCTCTCATCATTGCTCTTAAGTCTGCATGCATACAGTAACTTAAGGTCAGACTTGGACAGAATCACTGCATAGACTGAACCCAACAGTGCAAACTTCCGCCACTGCCATTTGTGGTGAAATTATAGCATTTAACATTGGCTGGGACAGCTCTTTTTCGGAATAGCTGTCCCTTGCTGGTTCCTTAATAAATATACCTGAAAAAAAATGTATGTTAATTTTCAAGGCCAAAGTGTTATTAATTAATAAATACTTCCCATATTCTGCAGGGATACAATTGTTTGGATTCCGAACCTCCTAGTTGCGGATACCATGGCATGCGTGCTTATTAATACCTGTTAATGCTTCTTTAATTGTTTATTTACATTTTTATGTGTGGTATGAAATTAATTATATTAGCACATATTACCACCTCAGCTTGGCGTGGTGTTCCTGGAACACAAACTTCCTGTACATTCTTTAGTTTCCTCTTGTTGCTCATCTTCTGCAAATACAATCTTTGCGGAACATTCTTCTCTCCAATATAGGTGTTGGTATACTGGATATTGTGCACTTTCAGGGTCATTAAGGAACAAATATTTGAAGAAAAGCTGTAGCTGTCTTGGCACAAAGTGCTAGTGATTCACTGTGTCATATTAAACTGGAGAAGACACTACTATTTGTAATCTGTTTAATGTGATTCATTGTGCATTATTAATCTCACTTCTCTCATTAGGAAGGACATATTAGCTTTTCACCTGGTTCCACAAATCTATGGTGGCTGGTCCATAGCTAAAAGTTTCACTAATTTAGGAAGACATAAGTTTAATATTGCCCACATTGGGTCTGCTATACAGACAAAAGAAGGAAAGGAGTACACGTAGGTGAGGCCCTCTGTTTCATATGAAATGACTGAAATAAACTCCAGTATGTTAAATTAAAACTGAGCAAGCATTTATCAAAAGTCCATTTTAAGACCGATACCAGCAGCGTCTCCTTACCTGTCCGCCAAGGGGGTCTGTAATTGTGCGCATGCGCAGGATCACAGTCCCCCACATGGGCGCAAACGAGCAACCTGGCCGGCTTCTAGGGACTGCATCGGCTGCAGGTACAGCTTCCATAATAGCAGGGGAGTGGCTTCCGATGGGAAGCACGGTCTGCTGTCACGGGGTCATTCCGAGTTGATCGCAGCCAGCAACTTTTTGCTGCTGCTGCGATCAACTAGTCCACGCCTATGGGGGAGGGTAATTTAGCTTAGCAGGGCTGCAATCGCTTGTGCACAAGCAATAGCCCAGGGCTTCCAAAACTCGGTCCTCAAGGAACCCTAACAGTCCTTTTAAGAATATCCATGCTTGTGCATAGATAATATAATCAAACTGACTTACGTACTAATGAAGTCACATGTGCTGAAGCATGGATATCCTTAAAACTTGGACTGTTAGGACAGAGTTTGGGGACCACAGCCATAGCACAAAAAGTGTCAAGTTTAGTCTATAACAGTGTTTCTCAACTCCAGTCCTCAAGTACCCCCAGCAGGTCATGTTTGCTGGATAACTTTAATCACGCACAGGTAAATTAATCTATTTTGCTGGGTCAGTCACTATTTCACCTGTTTGCACAGATAGAAATACTGAAACATGACCTGTTGGAGGGAACTTGAGGACTGGAGTTGAGAGTCACTGGTCTGTGAGGTAAGTTGAGGAAAAATCCGGATCTTTACATCTCTGAGCTACTGTAGATAGATGGTTGGGTACCGTGATTCCACACACTTAAGTCTGCAAAGCCGCGTCTGACTCCACATGCCTCCTTCGCGAGCACAAAGTGAATACATCCACACATGCTGATGCAGATTTGAAGTCAGTCTTGCAGATGTATAACCTGTGTATTCCGTAGCACACAAGCAGCAGAGTTGGATGTGCTCAACACTAGGCCATGCCTAGTCACAGGAAGCGCAGTCACACCGTCGCTTGCAGCTGAATGTGCGTCACTGAGCTGTGACACGCAGATAAGTGGAGTTAATCATACGAGTAACCACGCTTATGTTCAGGCGCTTCTTTTACACCAGTGATAGGGTTGGTGTACAGTACAATAGCGCTGATAGTGATGATGCAGAAGGAACCAAGCATGTGTATAGGGGCAGTCTGGCCACAGAGATGCATGTAAAGCTTCACGCACACACGGAAATAGGCAATTATTTCCATGTGCACAACACGCGTGCAATTGTGGCCTTCGTGTGTTCAAGCCAGGAGCGGCCGGGATCCCGTCTGTCAAAAGGCCAATACTGGTATCCCGAATAGGATCACAATGGCAGTGGCGTATCCCAACAACCGGAATCCCAACCAAGTGGTATATGTACTAAACAGTGATAAAAGCGGAGAAGTGAGCCAGTGGAGAAGTTGCCCATGACAACCAATCAGCACTGATGTAACATTTATCATTTGCATACTATAAAAGTATACAGAGCAGCTGATTGGTTGCCATGGGCAACTTCTCCACTTGCTCACTTCTCCACTTTTATCACTGCTTAGTACATGCCCCCTCAAGTCACTGCTGGGTCGCCGGAGAGGTGAGTCGTGAAGGGGGAAGGGGGGAAGTTTAGGTTTAGCCTGAGGCGGATGGGATAGGCTGCGTGAAGGGGGGGTTAGGTTTAGGCTGAAGGGAGGGGGGTCAGGGTTAGGCACCCCCAGGGGAGGGGGAGGCTGAGGCTAAGGGAAGAGGGGGGTTAGGAATAGGATTAGGTTGTGGGGGTGGGGGGTTGTGGTTTAGGCTGCATGCAGGGGGTTGGTTAGGGTTAGGCATCACCGGGGAGGGTTAAGCTGCAGTAAGGGAGGGATAGGGGTAGCTTGCGTCCTGACCCCTATCGCTATCTGGATTCTAAACAGCAGGATGCCGCAGTCGGTATTCTGCCCACCGGCATTTCAGCCCCAAACCCACAATGACATATATTTAATGGAATGTGCGCCTTTTCTTTTTTTCCTAGTGACTGCAGGAACTTTAAAAAAAAAATAATCTGCCATCAAAAAGGGGTGCGGCCTGATTGGAACTTCTTAGTGACAAGTTTGTAGCTTAATGAAGACATAAGGGCCCTCATTCCGAGTTGTTTGCTCGCAAGCTACTTTTAGCAGCATTGCACACGCTAAGCCGCCGCCTACTGGGAGTGAATCTTAGCTTATCAAAATTGCGAACGAAAGATTAGCAGAATTGCGAATAGACACTTCTTAGCAGTTTCTGAGTAGCTCCAGACTTACTCGGCATCTGCGATCAGTTCAGTCAGTTTCGTTCCTGGTTTGACGTCACAAACACACCCAGCGTTAGGCCAGACACTCCTCCGTTTCTCCAGCCACTCCCGCGTTTTTCCCAGAAACGGCAGCGTTTTTTCGCACACACCCATAAAACGGCCAGTTTCCGCCCAGAAACACCCACTTCCTGTCAATCACATTACGATCACCAGAACGAAGAAAAAACCTCATAATGCCGTGAGTAAAATTCCTAACTGCATAGCAAATTAACTTGGCGCAGTCGCACTGCGGACATTACGCATGCGCATTAGCGACTAATCGCTCCGTTCCGAGAAAAAAATAACGAGCGAACAACTCGGAATGACCCCCAATGAGCACACAAGTGGCTTGGGGCATCTGAATGGCTCTACAAAGCAACATATGCGCAGGTTTCCTCTCCCAACTGTGCGTGGATCATCAGACGCAGTCATCACTGTCAACTTTACACTTACACCAGGGAAACAAGGCGGACGGAAGTCAGAACTCTCCAGGGGGCCGCGTTTGAGACTTTTCTGCGGCCATGTTAGTCTCCAGTTGTTAATATGCGCACGCACAACGCCCTTACTGCAATTTCATTGTGACAGCATGCGCGCTGTAGTCCCATTCATGCCTGTTTCCCAGGATTCCATGCTCATTCCTGTCCGGTCACAGAGGGTGGGATTAATTAGGCATCGCATTTACATGGATGCATCCCGCCACTCATCGCAAGGATAACAGCGTTTACTAATGCTGTAAAGTCACAAAGGACGGCTCTCCCCTAATAAGACTATCCTTTGTGATGATAGGACTTCCGGTTTTATAACGCAGGAGTCCTATTGCACCTGCGTCGGCAGTGAACGCATGCACCACAGAGACACTGAGAGGGATCCGATTAAATGCATCGTGATAAGAAGCCCAGAGGCTTCTATTAGGTAACGCCATCTACAGATGGCATTACCTACCGGGTCCAAGCTCCGGGAATGTATTGCATTCCGAAACTTGGGACATATGTTAATGCTGCCAAACCTCAGGTTTGCAAAAGGGCCCTTGATGCATCCCGCCTTTAGGGCTATTTCACACGCTGCGGTTTTTGCCGAACGGGAAAAAGACGGATGGATTTTTGATGTGCTGGTATTCTGATGAATAATGTAAAGGTGTAGAGTCCTTTCACACAGCGCGGCCCAGCTGCGGGGTTGCAGACGGAAATATCTGCTGAAAAGTCGGGCTGCCACGTGTGAATGGTCGCTTTCACACACGTTTTTTTTTTTTTTGCAGATGCGCAAAGCATTAATCACGGCTCAAAGCCGTTGTGTGTGAAAGACACTGCCGGATGGCAAAAAGCCCGACAAAGTTTGTCCGGCTTTTTGCCATCCGGTGAAAAACAGAATGTATGAAACAGGCCTTAGAGTCTCAAGTCAGACCCCAGGCAGTCAGGGCCGGCTCTTCCATTAGGCAGCTTTAGGCGGCTGACTAGGGGCGCAGGCCCTTGGAGGGCGCCACTGAATTCATCAAGCAATAAATTGAAGGATGTCTCCTTACGAGACATCCTCCTTTTACACTGCGCTGGCGGCATGTCTAATCAGGTACAGCTGCCGCTATCAGGTTGTGCTACACAGTGCCGTAACTAGACATTTTAGCGCTGTGTGCAAGAAACAGTATTGGCGCCCCCACACCCAAAATTGAGGCAGTGCGCGCCGTAGGTGAAGGGGTGTGGTCACAAAATAATACCAGTTCATATTACGCTGCACAGTAGTCTCCATTATTCAAATTGACGCCGAATAGTAGCACCACTACACCAGGTAGAGCCCCTATTTTACACAGTACGGCAGACAGTGTCCCTCATTTTTACACATTACGATAGACAGTGTCCCTCTTTTTACACATTACGACAGAGTCCCCATTATACACATTACAGCAGACAGTGTCCCTCTTTTTACACAGTACGGCAGACAGTGGCCCTCTTTTTATACAGTACGGCAGACAGTGTCCCTCTTTTTTACACAGCACTGCAGACAGTGTCCCTCTTTTTTACACAGTACTGCAGACAGTGTCCCTCTTTTTTACACAGTACTGCAGACAGTGTCCCTCTTTTGTACACAGTACTGCAGACAGTGTCCCTTTTTTTTACACACTACGGCAGACAGTGTCCATCTTTTTAAACATTACGACAGACAGAGTCCCCATTTTATACATTACAGCAGACAGTGTCCCTCTTTTTTACATAGTACGGCAGACAGTGTCCCTCTTTTTATACAGTACGGCAGACAGTGTCCCTCTTTTTATACAGTACGGCAAACAGTGTCCTTCTTTTTTACACCGTACTGCAGTGTCCCTCTTTTTTACACAGTACGGCAGACAGTATCCCTCTTTTTTACACATTACGACAGACAGTGTCCCTCTTTTTACACATTACGACAGAGTCCCCATTTTACACATTACAGCAGACAGTGTCCCTCTTTTTTACACAGTACGGCAGACAGTGTCCCTCTTTTTATACAGTACGGCAGACAGTGTCCCTCTTTTTTGCACAGTACTTCAGACCGTGTCCCTCTTTTTTACACAGTACTGCAGACAGTGTCCCTCTTTTGTACACAGTACTGCAGACAGTGTCCCTTTTTTTTACACAGTACGGCAGACCATGTCCCTCTTTTTACACATTACGACAGAGTCCCCATTTTACACATTGCAGCAGAATGTGTCCCTCTTTTTTTACACAGTACGGCAGACAGTGTCCTTCTTTTTATACAGTATGGCAGACAGTGTCCCTCTTTTTACACAGTACGGCAGACAGTGTCCCTCTTTTTTACACCGTACTGCAGCATCCTTCTTTTTTACACAGTACGGCAGACAGTTTCCCTCTTTTTATACAGTAATGCAGACCGTGTCCCTCTTTTTACACATTATGGCAGACAGAGTCCCCATTTTACACATTACAGCAGACAGTGTCCCTCTTTTTATACAGTATGGAAGACAGTGTTCCTCTTTTTATACAGTACGGCAGACAGTGTCCCTCTTTCTATACAGTACGGCAGACCGTGTCCCTCTTTTTACACATTACAACAGAGTTCCCATTTTACACATTACAGCAGAGTCCCCATTTTACACAGTACAGCAGACAGTGTCCCTCTTTTTTACACAGTACGGTAGACAGTGTCCCTCTTTTTACACAGTATGACAGACACTGTCCCTCTTTTTTACACAGTACGGCAGACAGTGTCCCTCTTTTTATACAGTACGGCAGACAGCGTCCCCATTTTACACATTACGGCAGACAGCGTCCCCATTTTACACATTACAACAGAGTCCCCATTTCCCCATTTTACACATTACGACAGAGTCCCCATTTTACACATTCCAGCAGTGTCCCTCTTTTTTACACAGTACGGCAGATAGAGTCCCCATTTTACACATTAAAGCAAAGTCCCCATTTTACACAGTACGGCAGACAGTGTCCCTCTTTTTACACATTACGACAGACAGAGTCCCCATTTTACACATTACAGCAGAGTCACCATTTTACACAGTACAGCAGACAGTGTCCCTCTTTTTTACATAGTATGGCAGACAGTGTCCCTCTTTTTACACATTACGGCAGACAGCTTCCCCATTTTACACATTACGGCAGACAGCGTCCCTCTTTTTTACACAGTATGGCAGACAGTGTCCCTCTTTTTATAGGGTATGGCAGACAGTGTCCCACTTTTGATACAGTACGGCAGACAGTGTCCCACTTTTTACACATTACGACAGAGTCCCCATTTTACACTTTACAGCAGAATGTGTCCCTCTTTTTTACACAGTACGGCAGACAGTGTCCTTCTTTTTATACAGTATGGCAGACAGTGTCCCTCTTTTTACACAGTACGGCAGACAGTGTCCCTCTTTTTTACACCGTACTGCAGTATCCTTCTTTTTTACACAGTACGGCAGACGGTTTCCCTCTTTTTATACAGTAATGCAGACCGTGTCCCTCTTTTTACACATTATGGCAGACAGAGTCCCCATTTTACACATTACAGCAGACAGTGTCCCTCTTTTTATACAGTATGGAAGACAGTGTTCCTCTTTTTATACAGTACGGCAGACAGTGTCCCTCTTTCTATACAGTACGGCAGACCGTGTCCCTCTTTTTACACATTACAACAGAGTCCCCATTTTACACATTACAGCAGAGTCCCCATTTTACACAGTATGGCAGACAGTGTCCCTCTTTTTTACACAGTACGGTAGACAGTGTCCCTCTTTTTACACAGTATGACAGACACTGTCCCTCTTTTTTACACAGTACGGCAGACAGTGTCCCTCTTTTTATACAGTACGGCAGACAGCGTCCCCATTTTACACATTACGGCAGACAGCATCCTCATTTTACACATTACAACAGAGTCCCCATTTCCCCATTTTACACATTACGACAGAGTCCCCATTTTACACATTCCAGCAGTGTCCCTCTTTTTTACACAGTACGGCAGATAGAGTCCCCATCTTACACATTAAAGCAAAGTCCCCATTTTACACAGTACGGCAGACAGTGTCCCTCTTTTAACACATTACGACAGACAGAGTCCCCATTTTACACATTACAGCAGAGTCACCATTTTACACAGTACAGCAGACAGTGTCCCTCTTTTTTACACAGTATGGCAGACAGTGTCCCTCTTTTTACACATTACGGCAGACAGCATCCCCATTTTACACATTACGGCAGACAGCGTCCCTCTTTTTTACACAGTACGGCAGACAGTGTCCCTCTTTTTATAGGGTATGGCAGACAGTGTCCCACTTCTTATACAGTACGGCAGACAGTGTCCCTCTTTTTTACACCGTACTGCAGTGTCCCTCTTTTTTACACAGTACGGCAGACAGTGTCCCTCTTTTTACACATTACGACAGAGTCCCCATTTTACACATTACAGCAGACAGTGTCCCTCTTTTTTACACAGTACGGCAGACAGCGTCCCTCTTTTTATACAGTATGGCAGACAGTGTCCCTCTTTTTTACACAGTACTGCAGACTGCATCCCTCTTTTTTGCACAGTACTACAGACAGTGTCCCTCTTTTTTACACAGTACTGCAGACAGTGTCCCTCTTTTGTACACAGTACTGCAGACAGTGTCCCTTTTTGTTACACAGTACGGCAGACCGTGTCCCTCTTTTTACACATTACGACAGAGTCCCCATTTTACACATTACAGCAGACAGTGTCCCTCTTTTTACACAGTACAGCAGACAGTGTCCCTCTTTTTATACAGTACGGGAGACAGTGTTCCTCTTTTTACACGGTACGGCAGACAGTGTCTCTCTTTTTTACACCGTACTGCAGTGTCCCTCTTTTTTACACAGTACGGCAGACAGTGTCCCTCTTTTTATACAGTACGGCAGACCGTGTCCCTCTTTTTACTCATTATGGCAAACAGAGTCCCCATTTTACACATTACAGCAGACAGTGTCCCTCTTTTTATACAGTATGGCAGACAGTGTCCCTCTTTTTATACAGTACGGCAGACCGTGTCCCTCTTTTTATACAGTACGGCAGACAGTGTCCCTCTTTTTATACAGTACGGCAGACCGTGTCCCTCTTTTTACACATTACGACAGAGTCCCCATTTTACACAGTACGGCAGACAGTGTCCCTCTTTTTTACAGTTCGGCAGACATTGTCCCTCTTTTTTACACAGTATGACAGACACTGTCCCTCTTTTTTACACAGTACAGCAGACAGTGTCCCTCTTTTCACACATTACAGCAGACAGTGTCCCTCTTTTTTACACAGTACGGCAGACAGTGTCCCTCTTTTTATACAGTACGGCTGACAGCGTCCCCATTTTACACATTACGGCAGACAGCGTCCCCATTTTACACATTACAACAGAGTCCCCATTTCCCCATTTTACACATTACGACAGAGTCCCCATTTTACACATTACAGCAGACAGTGTCCCTGTTTTTTACACAGTACGGCAGACAGTGTTCCTCTTTTTACACATTACGACAGACAGAGTCCCCATTTTACACAGTACAGCATACAGTGTCCCTCTTTTTTACACAGTACGGCAGGCAGTGTCCCTCTTTTTACACATTGCGGCAGACAGCGTCCCCATTTTACACATTATGGCAGACAGCGTCCCCCTTTTTTACACAGTACGGCAGACAGTGTCCCTCTTTTTACACATTACGGCAGACAGCGTCCCCATTTTACACATTACGGCAGACAGCGTCCCCATTTAACACATTACAGCAGAGTCCCCTTTTCCCCATTTTACAAAGTACGGCAGAGAGTGTCCCTCTTTTTACACATTACGACAGAGTCCCCATTTTACACATTGCAGCAGTGTCCCTGTTTTTTACACAGTACGGCAGACAGTGTCCCTCTTTTTTACACAGTATGGCAGACAGTGTCCCTCTTTTTTACACAGTACGGCAGACAGTGTCCCACTTTTTTACACAGTACGGCAGACAGTGTCCCTCTTTTTTACATAGTACGACAGACACTGTCCCTCTTTTTTACACAGTACGGCAGACAGTGTCCCTCTTTTTATACAGTACAGCAGACAGTGTCCCTCTTGTCCCTCTTTTTACACATTACAGCAGACAGTGTCCCTCTTTTCTACACAGTACGGCAGACAGTGTCCCTCTTTTTACACAGTACGGCAGACAGCGTCCCCATTTTACACATTACGGCAGACAGCGTCCCCATTTTACACATTACAGCAGAGTCCCCTTTTCCCCATTTTACAAAGTACGGCAGAGAGTGTCCCTCTTTTTACACATTACGACAGAGTCCCCATTTTACACATTGCAGCAGTGTCCCTGTTTTTTTACACAGTACGGCAGACAGTGTCCCTCTTTTTTGCACAGTATGGCAGACAGTGTCCCTCTTTTTTACACAGTACGGCAGACAGTGTCCCACTTTTTTACACAGTACGGCAGACAGTGTCCCTCTTTTTTACATAGTACGGCAGATAGTGTCCCTCTTTTTATACAGTACAGCAGACAGTGTCCCTCTATATACATTACAGCAGAGTCCCCATTTTACACATTACAGCAGACAGTGTCTCTCATTTTTACACAGTATGGCAGACCGTGTCCCTCTTTTTACACATTACGACAGAGTCCCCATTTTACACATTACAGCAGAGTCCCCATTTTACACAGTACGGCAGACAGTGTACCTCTTTTTTACACATTACGACAGACATTGTCCCTCTTTTTTTACACAGTATGGCAGACAGTGTCCCTCTTTTTAGACATTACGGCAGTGTCCCTCTATTTACACATTACGACAGACGGAGTCCCCATTTTACGCATTACAGCAGAGTCCCCATTTTACACAGTACGGCAAGAGTCCCTGTTTTTAGACATTACGACAGAGTCCACACACACACACACAGAGGCAAATCCCCCTGGCACTCACCCCTGTCAGTCCCCTCTCTTCTCTCACCCTCCTCATGGCTGCTACCTGCTGCGGACCGCCTCTGTGTTCAGGAGCCGCTGCTGGACCGCCTCTGCCGGCGTGTCAGGAAGCAGGAGCCGGAGAGTGGGTGCGGGATCCGTGCACCCGGGGAGCAACAAAGCAGGAGCCAGGGGACAGGTAGCAGGAGCCGGGCAGCGGGGAATCAGGTGGCGGGAGCTGGGCAACAGGGGGCAGGAGCCGGGCAGCGGAACTTGAAGATCAGGAGGTGGGAGCCAGGAAGCTGGGGACAGGTAGCGGGAGCCGGGCAGCGGGGAATCAGGAGGCGGGAGCCAGGCAACAGGGGACAGGAGGCGGGAGCTGGGCAGCGGAACTTAAAGATCTGGAGGAGGGAGCCGGGCACATAGGGATCCGGAGGCGGGGGTCACAGACGGGCACACTCACACTGACTGCAAACATCACCTCCCCTTTAGATGTTGGCTGCGGCTGCAGCACACAGTACAGGCGGCATTGTAATGAGTCAGTCTAACTCATTACAATGCCGCAGACTTTGGGGTTGCGGGCAGTTGCGCCCTCAGGGAGACTGCGCTGTGTGCCAGGCACACCTGGCACACACGTAGTTACGGCCTGGTGCTGCATAATGCCTCCGTGCTTACTCCGTGCTGACACGTGTATCAAGTCATGTGAATGCACATAGGACGCAGTTGTAGCTATGGCTCCCGAGGGCCACCCCCAAAGTCGTACTCATAGCCCTGATGCACCTTCTCCAGGCCCCTGGATCCCAGCTATACAGCAGCAAGCAGCACCTGACTACATGTCAGCACCCAGCAGTGTCACTGTAATGCTGCTGCTGCCTGTAAGAGGAACCATGCCAATGATGAGGGAAAACAACATAAGGTAAGTAACCCATGGGGGGTTCTGCGGGACCACAGACAGTACATGGATGGTTGTAGATTAGGGGTGCTAGGCTGAAACTTTGCCTAGGGTGCAGAGAGACCTTGCACCGGCCCTGCAGGCAGTAATAAG
>NC_086453.1:315537469-315604969 GCF_028390025.1 Pseudophryne corroboree | reverse complement strand
CCCCCCCCCTCAACACCTCTGACCTATTGGCAGGAATGGCTTAATGTTAGAGGGGTCTATTTACTAAGCCTTGGATGTAGATAAAGTGGATGGAGATAAAGTACCAGCCAATCAGCTCCTAACTGTCATTTTTCAAACACAGCCTATTTGGCTGGTACTTTATCTCCGTCCATTTTATCTCCCTCCAAGACTTAGTAAATAGACCCTATAATCACAGCCTCAGTGGTAGGTGTCAGCAGTGGGGAGCCTTTTAGATAATTTTCCACCCATTGGAACTCATGCAGTGACAGTGATTTCGTACTTAGGGGTCTATTCATGAAGCAGTGAAAAGAGTGGAGAAGTGTGCCTGTGGAGAAGATGCTCATGGCAGCCAATCAGCTGCTCCGTACAATTGTATGCAAATTATAAATGTTACTTCAATGCTGATTGGTTGCCAGGGCAACTTCTCCACTGGCTCACTTCTCCATACTTTTTACTGCTTCATGAATAGACCCACTTAGTTTTTTACTGTACATGTTAAGGTCAACTCTAACTCCAGACTTGACCTTAGCACTGAAGGTTTTCACAGTAGTTTTTTTTTTTTTTTTGCTACTCCCATAAAGTCCAGATATGTGAAGTACCTGTACTATTGCGGTCCAATGGACAGTTTCTCATGTCGTTGCCATGGAAGACTGTAATGCTGTCATTTACCATAGGCATATTGGTGGCCTCCTTAATAAGTATCTTGCGTTAATGCGTTAAGATCAAGGGGTCTATGTCAGGGGCGTCAGAACAGTTATAGGTTGGTGGGGGGCAAGTTAGAGCCTGAGTTTGATGCCCCTGGGGGCGGAACCACCGGGAGGAGGAAGCAGAACTAACGGAACAAAATGGAGGCGGCACTATGGTCGGGAGAGAGAGGGATAGTGTCAAGGATTAGAAAGAGGGAGAGAGAGAGAGACATGTGTTAGAGAGAGAGAGAGAGGGAAACAGTGTAAGGGAGAGAGCGAGAGGGAGAGTGTCAGGTAGAGAGAGAGACAGTGTCATGGAGAGAGAAGAGCAAGAGGACAGAGGTCAGGGAGAGAGAGGAGCAAGAGGAGAGAGAGTGTTAGGGAGAGAGAGTGGGACAGGGAGAGAGAGAGAAGGAGTGGAGCGAGTGGGAGAGACACTACCTGGTTACACACTACACAGTACAGCCACACAGGTCTCCTATGAAAGGCGGGCGCTCCTCTGCATTAGGCCACGCCCCCTTAATAGCTGCGAATCGCGGCACTGCTCTGCTGGGAGTCGGGGGTGGGGGTCCATGCACTGCACGGAAGTTGTGATGTGCAGTCTTTCAACTGACCACACATCGCTCCTCCTGTTCATCAGCTGGCGCCTCCCAAGTTTTTTTTTGGGGGGGGGGGGGCGAGCTGCCCCCTTGCCCCCCCCCCCCCCCCCTGTTCCGACACCCCTGGTCTATGTCCAAAGACTTGGGAGCCCATTTATCATTAATCGCGTATTCAATGCGATCTGGGCATGATATTAGCACCCAGGAACATATTGCAATATTGAAAAAAGAACTCAGCTGCGCAATGAAATTGGAAACATGAACAAAAGCTGATGTATGCTGAGATAAATTATAAAGAAAAATGTAATATAACAATAAAAGAAATTTCATACAATAAAAACATATAGTCTGGACTTAAACCTTATAAGGAAAATAGTAAATACCCTGTACTGGATATCAGATAAAACAAGCACTTGTGGTGTGAGCAGTAACAATATGCAACATTTGTATCCAACAAGTAGAAACAGTATCGTATCCTGGATATGAATGAATTGTTAGAATGTGGAGTAATTCATAAGTTTTAAACTGGTAACTGCAGTCCCATGAATGTATTAATGGAGCTCCTTTATGTAGAAATGCTCCGATGTCAGATAAAGTCAAAATGACCTCTACCGTGGGCTGGTTTCTAACCGAGCGTCCTCGGTTAGATTATCCTGCGTTGCCCACCACGTAACTGTCACTGGGAGGGAGAGTGCAAAGCTTGCACCGGGCGGAGTCCTACACGGAGACGCTGCTGGAGGTACGAAGGAGCCACTATGGAGACTGAGTTGCCAATGCTGCTCAGCAGGCCTTGATGTCAGCTGCGGCGTGCAGAGAATAATATGCACTGCAGGGGCTGCAAGGCCAATGTCGGTCTCTTAGTATAGATGAAAGTGCTTATCATGCAAAATGCTTGTTAGGCAGAGTGTAGAAGTCCAGTAGGTAAGAAAGAATTGAGGAGTCCTAAGCGGTTTCGTCACGCTCCACGTGCAGATAGAGTTAGATTTGGGTGGGTTATTTTGTTTCTGTGCAGGGTAAATACTGCCTGCTTTATTTTACACTGCAATATAGATTTCTGATTGAACACACCCCACCCAAATCTAACTCCCTCTACACATTTTATATCTCCCCCCGCAGTGCACATGGTTTTGCCCAGCTGCTAACAAATTTGCTGCTGCGATCAACTCTGAATTAGGCCCTTAGTTAGGTAATGCTGGATAAATAGGTCTGGTTTAACTTTGGCGAATAGGCCTGTGTAGTTCTGCTGGTATAGAAAGTCATTGGTGCTAGTAATGGAGGCACCAAGGTTATTTTTATCCTTCTTATTTTGCCATTTAAAGTTGAATTAGGAGGTGATACTTTGACCTTCATAGGGGAGAAGTTAATAAGAAGGAGCTTGCAATTGGTAATATTAATTTTGTAGCCTGAGAGACTACCATAGGGATCAATAATTGTACACCTGTTGGGAAGAGAAATCCTGGTTTGCCGGAGTGTTAAAGCTTATCTGCATATAGAGATAATTTGATTTCCGTGCCCCCCATATCCTTGCCTTGTATGTTCGGAGAGACCCTGATGTTATTCACAAGTGGTCTTATAGTATACTAAGGGGTAGATGTACTAAGCAGTGATAAAAGTGGAGAAGTGAGCCAGTGGAGAAGTTGCCCATGACAACCAATCAGCATTGACGTACCACTTATAATTTGCATACTATAAAGGTTTACAGAGCATCTGATTGGTTGCCATGGGCAACTTCTCCACTGGCTCACTTCTCCACTTTTATCACTGCTTAGTACATGTCCACCAAAGTGTAAAAAGGGTAGAGAGGGTAGTCTTGGTGTGTACCAGTTTTAATAGGTATAGTGTTAGAAGTGGTCCCATTGACTCCAAGTGATGGGAGTAATGAGGTTGGAGACCCTCTAGAAAGCTTCTAGACAGGTCATATTGCATTTGGGTTGAGACATAAATTGGTGGGTGACACTGATGAAAGCCTTCTCTGCATTCTGAGACAGAAGGACTGAGTAATTTTCCCTAGTTTTGAGAATATGGATAAGGTCTGTGGCCTTCCTTGTGTTGGCTCTTGCCTGCTGGCTGGGGGTCTATCCTACTTGTTATGAACCTAGAGAGAAACATATAGTTGAGCAAAGTAGCCATCATTTTGGCATACAATTTATTATCATTGTTGAACAATTTGAATATCTTTCCCATCTTTATGGATAACAGTAAACTTAGCCTCCGGGGATTCTATAGACCATGGCTTTTCTTTCAGGGTAGACTACAGAGATCAGGATGAGGAATAATTTTTAGGATAGGCAGCCAGACGCTATCAAGTACTTGGGTCTTACCATCTTTCTGCCTCTTCACAACCTCTTCAATCTCATCCATGTTTATATTGGCCCTGAGTTGGTGGACAGCTTGTGAAGTTAGTCTGGGTATTTGCCAGGATGTCATCTATCCTGCTTCCGTTGAGCCAAAATGTATAAAGGTTGGATGAGAGTATAAAGCTTCAAATTGAAATTAGATTTCTTGAAGGCCATATATTAGAACCTCACTGAAGTCACTAATGACTAACAGATTAAAGACCGAAATTTTAGTTAGGTGGCTAATAATATGGCAGTCTTATCACATCTTTGATAATAACACTGACTTGGCAATTTCAATTTATTAGCCACTTGATGTGATAAAGAGATGGAAAATTTCCCCTAAACTTATGGGGGGGTTTTATTCTGGAGAAAAGCCAGATCTTTGCTAGCTTTATGATGCAGTTCTGGCTGTTGTAGTGAATTAGTCAATTGTATTTTTTTTGGTAAATCTCTCCCAATTGGATTTAGAGATGTCTTCGGATAACTGCTTTATGGACATCCCAGAATGTTCTGGAGAAATGTTGGGTCTCAAAATATTTAAACAGGAGAGCCTTGAGATGGGTGTCAGTGTTGTTGTCTTCATGTAGGGACTCATTGATTCTCAAATTTGCCTTAGGATGTTGGAGGGCTAAAGAAGGAAGGTCAGTGGTGATTGGGATGTGATCTGATCATATTATGGGATGAAGTCATTTTAGTGGAGGATTGTGGCGTAGCAAGAACATATAGAGATGGAACTAGGGGGTAATTCAGATCTGATCGCTGGGCAGTGAATTTTGTAGTCCCGCGATCAGATAGTCGCCGCCTACAGGGGGAGTGTTTTTTCGCTGTGCAAGTGTGCGATCGCATGTGTAGCACAGCTGTACAAACTGACTTTGTGCAGTCTCTGCGCATCCCAGGACTTACTCTTCCAGTGTGATGAGAACACGCTGATCAGGACCGTAGCTGACGTCAGGAACCCTCCCTGAAAACACTGGAGCCCGCCTGCGTTTTTTAGGACACTCCCTGTAAATGGTCAGTTGCCACCCACAAACGGCCTCTTCCTGTCAATCTCCTTGCGAACGCACCATCTCCTCGCAGGGCGCCGTTGCCCGTTGCAGCCGCATACGCATGCACAGTTCGGATCTGATCACCCGCTGTGCAAAAAGCGCACAGCATAGATCAGATCTGAATGACCTCCTAGGTGTTATGGGTGTAGAAGTAGAATGTATAATCCTGACAAGGTCAAAATACAGAAATTTAAAATACAGGTGAGGTCAAAATACCGACATTTAAAATGTTGATAGGTCAAAAAGTTGACACAAGTTTTTCAATATTTTTGTGTGTGTATGTCGACATAGGTAGACATGGACACCGTATAAGTTTACCTCGTCCCCTCACCATGCTTCGGGCGTGGTACCTCACTGTGCTGGACACACTATTACATTCCTCCTCCAGGTCCACTGGGATGGTAACGTGTGAACAAGTTGGTTTTAATGAAAAAAGTCATGAAAAGCTCTTGTCGACTTTTTGACCTGTCACCATTTTAAAAGTCAGTATTTTGACCATGTCGGGATTTTGACCTTGTCGGGATTTTCACAATGGTTGATGGTATTTTGACAGTCGGGATTTTGATTGCAGGTAAATTGACCGCATCCCATAAGGAACTGATGATAGCCCTGCAACATTTTTTCTTTCTTATTTTGTATTACTTGAGATGTTCATTTGATAGAGTTTTAATATTGTTTAATACAGTGGTTCCCAAACTGGCTGCCGTGGAGTACCTGCAGGGGTGCTCTGGGTTGGTGGTCCTAGACCAGTTAAAATTATTTATGGTCAATGTAATAGGCAAAACCAGTGCTGGTGGCTGCCAGTCATAAAATATGTGGACAAACAGACGCAAATCCTGTCCCTCACCACATAACTGGTCCTAAAGATGACATATAAACACAATTGACTTAATTTAATATGTTTTTTATTCTGAATTTCACAATAAGAAACTTTTGGCATAGGGGTGTAATGAATTTTTTTTTAACCACTTAACTGACAATTTAATTTTTTTAAATGCTCAGAAGTTGTCTGGTTTTTTTTTTAATTAAAAAGTATTTGAATAATTATATATATATATATATATATATATATATATATTATTATTATTATTATTATTATTATTATTAAAAAAATATATCCATCTCCCTGTGTCCATAGGCCCCATTGTAAAATTACTTCCCAGCCCACTGGCAAAATAGCCCCAGTGTTATTTACACTCACCTCTCTAGTAAAAATAGACGTCAGTGGCAGAGCCCCCTCACCCCCTGTGTCAATAGGCCCCCCACTGTTTAGTGCCCCCCCCGTATGCATGCCACTGTGTGTCATATATTTGTAATATATAATCCCTCCCCAGCCAAAAATATATTTTTGTGGGGCAGTCCCTACCCCCCTAGTGTTAAAAAATGCTCCCACTATTTTAGATCCCCCCAGTATAGCTCTTCCTCTCCCTCACCTCATTGTAGACAGTGCAGAGGTGCATGGGGCAAGGGGGGACTGATAATGAGTTCCTCCTGCTGCAGCTGATCTCCGCACACCTCAAGATCAGCATAGTTGTGCTGGGGAGGGGACCTGTGTTCACAGAGCCGGCCTTAGGCATAGGCAAACTAGGCAAATGCCTAGGGCATTTGGTATGCTTAGGGGCACCAGCAGCTTCTGCTGATTAAAATGATATGCGGCAAGCTTATATTCTGTGTGTGACTGTGGCTGCATCTGCATACAAAATGCTACGTTGCAGTGTATTCCAGGAAATCACTGTAGCATTTCGTATGCATATACAGCCGCAGTCGCACACAGAATATAAGCATGCTGCATATCATTTAATCAGCAGAAGCTGCTTGTGCATCCTAGCCACATAGTAAATAATGCAAATATAATGATGCATTTTCATAAACAAAAGGCGCCCGACGTTAGCAGATCTGCCAGCTGACTCATGCCAGGCATCTCCTGCAGAACTAGCAGTGGTGCTAGGGGGCACCAGCCGAAATCTTGCCTAGGGCATCATATTGGTTAGGGCCGGCTCTGTGTGTTCACTTTACTTCTGGCGCATATACCCCAGAATGCCGCTTGCAAGGCATTCTGGGGTGCGATTTCGGGAATGATGGCGGCGGTCACAGACCTCCATGTCGCTTCCAGGGTCCGCTGCAGCAAGAGGAAGTCCGTTCTTTTGCAGAATGGATTTCCTTCACTGATGAGAAGGAATGCAGCGGGACAGCCAGACATATGTGATGCGGCCTGGCCAGGTAACGCACTCCTGTCTGCGGTCACGTCACATACGTTTATGCCAGACAAGTGGTTCATACCCCTCTAAAGAAGTACATTTTAATCGTATTCTTTCCCTTCACCTTATTTGAGTAATATGTAATTCATTATTCCTACTTTAAACCTCTAGCCCTTCACATATTACCTAGCTAAACAGCCAGAGGATTAGCATGTTTTTTATGTGTTGTTCTGCACAGTATGTACATCATATTGTTTACAAGGCAGTGGCAGCTTGGGGCGTCAGGGCATAGTCTTTCCCAGGGCTTTGGTGTTACGCTTCAGTTGCTGCTCCTGCTAAATTTGACTGTGGTTATGACCAGGGCCGCCATCAGGGACGTGCCGGGGGCACAACTGTCCAAGGCAAGGCCACTCTGTCATAGATGCCACCCATTGCTGCCTCCCATTGGTGCCCGCCACTGAGAAGGCCCCCCACTCTTAGTATTGCCCCTTTCAACCTTTTGAAAATGTCCCTCCAAAAAAAGCTGTTAAGTATACAGTTATTTTAAATGCTAGAGGAGATGGTGGCCATTCTGAGGGACATTTTCAAAAGGTTGAAAGGGGCAGGCAGTAGACCCATCCATGGTGGTGGCCGTCGTTCCACTGACAATAAGCAAAACCCCTGACAATGAGCTGAACCCCTGACAATGAGCTGAACCCCTGACAATGAGCAAAACCCCTGACAATGAGCATAACCCCTGACAATGAGCTGAACCCCTAACAATGATCAAAACCCCTGACAATGAGCAAAACCCCTGACAATGGGGTATATTTACTAAGGTCCCGATTTTGACCGAGATGCCGTTTTTTCTTCAAAGTGTCATCTCGGTAATTTACTAAGCAAAAATCACGGCAGTGATGAGGGCATTCGTAATATTTTGGAAGTCCTAGGAAAAAATCACGAATCAATACACCATCGGTCAAATACGCCTGCAATTTGGTAGAAATCGGGAATTTACTAAAAAGTGCAAAACACAAACACTGCCGACAATAGCCAAACACTGCCGTGATAAAATACAAATCGTGAAAAAGTGCTAAAAAAAACCAGACCTGCTTTTTTATCCCGTGTTTGTATAGGGAACTTTGTGGTCAGCGGTGAGGTTACTTTCGGTCACCCGCTGACCACAAAGTTCCCACCATTGGTTACAATGGAGCGCATAGGCGCTACATTGTATCACTGCCGTGTGCAGGCCGCCTGTCAGACAGTACAGGAGCACACAGCCGATCAGGAGGGTGCCACAACGTGGCGCTCCCTGATTGGCTGAAGAAACCCTCTTAGACATAAGTCAGAGGGGGTTTCTGGCATTCGGGGAAAGGGGTCCCATGTGAAAAAAAACATGGGGCCCCTTTCAGTTCGTGGTCGGGTGTCCGTTTTTTTATTTTTACAAGTACATGGATTACAAATGGATTACCCGAGGAGCCCTCTACACTGGATTTGGTGAGTAGAATTTTTTCAACAGGTACACCATGGATTCTACATGGAGAAGAGGACCGACCCTCGTGTGAACATAAGGTAAGTATGTGTATATGGTGGTGTGTATGTATGCATTAAAGTTATACTTTCAAGGTGTGTGTAATGTCTTTATTGGGGTATTTTTTTAGTAGTAGTACTACAGGTACCAGCGGGCCCGGTTTTCCGCCGCATGCTGGTACTTGTGGTTCTCCAAGTACCAGCTTGCGGGGGAGGCTTGCTGGAACTTGTAGTACTGCTACTAAAAACAATATTCATAACTTTCAACAAAGGCTATCAGCCCCCCATCCGCAGTCCATTGGATGGGGGGGACAGCCTCGGGCTTCACCCCTGGCCCTTGGGTGGCTGGAGGGGGGGGACCCCTTGATTGAAGGGGTTCCCACTCCTCCAGGGTACCCCGGCCAGGGGTGACTAGTTGGGTATTTAATGCCACGGCCGCAGGGCGCTGTATAAAAGTGACCCCCGGCTGTGGCATTATCTGTCCAGCTAGTGGAGCCCGGTGCTGGTTTCAAAAATACGGGGGACCCCTATGCTTTTTGTCCCCCATATTTTTGGAACCAGGACCAGGCGCAGAGCCCGGTGCTGGTTGTTTAAATATGGGGGAACCCCTGTCAATTTTTTACCCATATTTTTGCAACCAGGGCCGGCTCAAAGAGCCCAAGGCTGGTGTGGCTTAGGAGGGGGGACCCCACGCAATTTTTTTTTTAAGTTTAAACATTTTTTTTTTTTTTTACAAGGTGCACAATGAAGCCCAGCACGGATCTCTCAGATCCGGCCGAGATTCATTGTATTAAAGTCGGCAGTGTTTTACAAGTCACTCACGTAAAACACTGCCTAAAAAAACGAATGACATCGACATCGGAAAAACCGAAAATGCAGAATACGGCAGCTTAGTAAATTAGTCGTAATCAATTCAAAAAGTTGCATATTTACACTTTCGATGTCATTCGTGATTGAACTTTGACCTCAAACGGGAAAATACGATTCTTAGTAAATTTACCCCAATGAGCTGAACCCCTGACAATGAGCAAAACCCCTGACAATGAGCAAAACCCCTGACAATGAGCTGAACCCCTGACAATGAGCAAAACCACTGACAATGAGCTGAACCCCTGACAATGAGCAAAACCCCTGACAATGAGCAAAACCCCTGACAATGAGCTGAACCCGACAATGAGCAAAACCCTTGACAACGAGCAGAACCCTTGAGAGCAGGTACTGGTACATAATATGGTGACAGGGGCATAACTGTGGGGCATAGTATGGTGTTGTGGTATTACTGTGTGGGGCATAATATGGTGACAGGGGCATAACTGTGGGAGGCGTAATATGGTGTCAGGGGCATTACAGTCTCAAATGGCAGGTTTTAGCATACAGTGAAAGCGCAGTAGTAACTTTATGCATTTTTGCATATGTCCGTCCTATTCCGAGTCAGATGGAACTGGGCCATATATTTTTTCATGAAATTGAAATTGAGGGTTTCGGGTTGGGAGCTTGGTGACAACAATGTGAGTCAAATAAATATTTGTATATATTTTACTGGATGTATGTCCCTAATTTATACACAACTCACAGATCTTCTGAGTCAGGGATTTGATCCACCCCACACACGGGGGTTAAAGCAAAAAAAAAGCAAGTACCTTTGTAATTTTGTACCTAGACAAACCGTGGGCCCGATTCAGACCTGGTCGCTGCTGTGCGTTTTCGCACAGCGGGCGATTATCAAATGACTGTGCATGTATATGCACCGCAATGCGCATGCGTGTCCCCAAAAAGCAACAGGATGGTGCGAAATTTTTGATTGCACGGGCGTTCGCAAAGGTGATTGACAGGAAGAGGACGTTTGTGGGTGGTAACTGGCTGTTTTCAGGGAGTGTCCGGAAAAACGCAGGCGTGCCCAAGCGTTTTCAGGGTGGGTGTGTGACGTCAGCTCCGGACCTGATCAGTCTAAATTTCTTCCCACTAGTGGAGCTACACACAGACTGCACACACTGCACAGAATGGGAAAAACATTCAATGGTGAGTGTGTTGCGAACGGTTTTGCAGCTGTCCAATGACTGTGGGGAATTTTCGCACGGCGTACATATGCAATCAATCGCACACTTCCCCGGGGCGAATTTTCACTCCCTCTGGGTGGCGACAATTTGATTGCAGGACAGTGTAATTTGCAGCACAGCGATCAGGTGTGAATGAGCCCCCATGTTGCATGGCATTATTATTTTTTTGCTTGCAGGGTAAATACTGGCTGTTATTGCATGTAGGCCACATATGCTGGACTGCTTTCTTTTTACACTGCAGCTTGCCCCTTGCACAGCCACATCTAAAATCTCTCTGCACGTTACATCTGCTCCGTGCGCAGCACTAGTTTACGTTTTAGGTTGCTACCAGAAGTTGTTTTATATTGGAAGATATTGGGCCCGATTCAGACCTGATCGTTGTGCGAATTCGCAAGGTGGCCAATTATCGATCAACTGCGCATGTGCACGGATCGTAGTGCACACATGCAAGGCCAAACTGCAAAAAAATCCAGCATTTTTTTTATCGCTAGGCGTACGCAAGTTGATTGACAGGAAGCGGGCATTTGTGGGTGGTAACTGACCATTTTCTGCTAGTGTCAGTAAAAACGCAGACGTGCCCAAGCGTTTTCAGGGCGGGTGTGTGACGTCAGCTCCGGGCCCGATCAACCTGATTCTATCGCACTGTAGGAGTAGGTCCTGGGCTACGCACAGACTGGAAAAAACATTTGATGTTGAGTGAGTTGTGAACGGTCTTGCAGCTGACCGGCGTTCGCAGAGATTTTCGCAGAGCATATGCAGACTTGCACGGGGTGGGTATTCACTCTGTCTGGGCGGCACTTAGCCGATCGCAAACCTCTGCAAATTCGCAGAGGAGCGATCAGGTCTGAGTTCCTTAGTACAGTATGGGGGTCATTCCGAGTTGATCGCACGTAGCAACTTTTTGCTGCCTGTGCGATCAACTAGACACCGGATATGGGGAGTGTATTTCTGCATTGCAGGGCTGCGATCGCTTGTGCAGCCCTGCTATGAAAAAAAGTTTCCTGTAAAAGAAGACCAGGGTAAGAGTTACTTACCCTGTGCGATCGATCCAGCGATGCAGGTCCCGGAATTGATGTCAGACATCCGCCCTCCAAACGCCTGGACACGCCTGCGATGGACTCACCACTCCGCCCAGATCCGCCCTCCCCCTGTCAGTCTTCTTGCGGTCGCCGCTGCGACCGCTTTCTTCACTCGGGGCAACGAAGCGCCTGCGCAATGCGGCCGCCGCACATGCGCAGTTCCGACCCGATTGCATGGCTGCGAAGAAGCGCAGCGTGCGATCGGGTCGGAATGACCCACCTATGTTTGAGGGTCTGAACAGAGAGAAAACCTGAGCCCTGATTTAAGAAAGTCCTCTACAGAGAGGGATGGTTTGGGGCCATGGTACCAGAAGAAATGGGACTATACCTTACAGATCGTCTGTATATAATTGACTTGTTACTTTGAGGGATGAAGCTTTCCCTTCAGGTATGATGAACGATCATCTGGTGTCTGGTGCATTGATGTTTGCTTTGTACACAGTTTGTATTCTGCAAATTTGTTCAGCTGACTTCTCTTCTACAGTGACAGCTGAAAACATTGTAAGAATTGTGAAAGCATAGTGTATCTTCCTGTCTATGTGTGATTTTGCTGTACATTTAACACATGCTATAAGTAATACATCTTTATAGTATACTGTCCGGTTAGTGCATGGTGAGGGATGTGGTTAATTTACCATCAGAATGCCGATGCCAGAATCATGACAGCCGTCACAATGCCAACGTTGGAATCCAGAAAAGGCCGGGACACAGTCTGTTGGCATCCCGACTTGTGTAAGTATAGCACCATAGCTAGGTTTAGGGTCAGGGAAGGGGGGGGGGGGAAATAATTTAGATGACCCCAGGTGAAGGTTAGGGTTAGGCTGGGGGTTGGGGGTTGGGGGGTGGGGGGGGGGAGGCGCTGCGGGGAGGGTTAGGTTTAGGCTTTGGGGAGAACGGGTTAGGTTTAGGCACCACCACAGGGAGGTTAGGGTTAGGCACAATAGGGCAAGGTGATGGTTAGGCAGAGGGAAGGGAGGGTTTGGGGAGAGGGGAGAACAGCCCCAGCTAATCCCTGTTGGCTTTTCAAGCTTCGGGATCCCGGCATCGCTTTTCTGACCGCCGGGACCTCCAGCAGCGGCATATCGTACTGAATCCTGTGGTGATAGGTTTGGTATGGCTTATGATCTTCATTTGTTGTTTTTATACATGTTACGTGGTATAGTATAAAATAGAAATCAACAGCACATCTGAGTAAACAAATTGTGATGTCCAAATATTTGGAGGGATATTTATTTAATAATAGGCATTTTGCACTTACAAAATATAACTTTTCCTATTTTACTTTGAATGCTGACATGAACGACATGTGCTGAGGTCGGCATAAACTGGTCCTTCAGGAGAGGGCATAGCTATATTAAGGGGAGGGGTGCCGCAGGGGATACTGTTCCCCGAGCCCCCCCTCTGTCAGGAAGCCCCCTGGCCGAAGCACACTGATATCACTAGCTCTCTCGCTCTTGTGCAGCAGCACAACCAGGCACCCAGAATACAAGCAGGACAATATGCAGTGCAGGCAGAGACAAAGGAGTATCAGATTTTATGAGCTACCAATGGAGCTTCCCGACCAGACAAGAGATGGGGGGGGGGGGGGGGGGAAAGAGGGCTGTAAGTCACCCTGGAATCCCAGCTTCTCCTCCCTGCCTGGGTATCTGGGTCCTGTGTAACCTGTTATCTAGTGGGAACATTTGGGTCTAGAGAGAGACACGCACAGAAAGTCCTCCTGAGTCCTGTTCCAGTGTGTAAGTAGTACAGAGGCTGCTGATGTTTTTGCATGTGACAAGATAATTTATAGATTTTATTTTTCTATGTGTATTTTATGGTTGTTTAAGGTGTCTTTGTTTCACTACAAGAAAAATTTATAAAACAGTTGTCTCTCAATTAGATGGGGCTATAAACAGTACCCAGGCAGTAATAAACTATTAGTTTCAATCTAATATACAGTGCTTTAAATTTAATATACACTATCCATACATCCTAAATTGACCCATTCCTGGAGGGACAAAATGCTCTCTATCTGGACTTCCTACTAATTTATGATTGTGGTCATCTGTGTTGAAACACCTTTCTTATCAAGTAAATACCATTGTATTAAAGGGAAGTACAGGCAGAGAGTATTTTGTCCCTCCTGGAATGAGTCATGTTGGGAGGTATGCACAATCTAATCTCCCCCCCACCACCCACCACGCCACCACCTTCCCCTGGGTCCCCCTGTCTTAGGTGTCCCCCCCCCCCCTCCCTCCCCCCCCCCCCCCCCCCCCCCCCCCCAAGGCTTAATCAATCCTTGGGAGAGGGTTAGGTACCCCTTGTTAATAATGCTACAAGGTGAGAGTGTTTAGAGTGGCACCCACAGGGTGTGATGCTCCCCTCTTGTACAGCACCTCATTCAGTAACAGAGGAGACTTTTTGGTGCCTTTGCAGACTGGAGAACCCAAGCGTGGCCTGTATTCTTAGCGAAGCCTTGGCCTCTGGTGAGTCCCTCCACAGTTAGTCCTGCTCTCGGTCCAATAATTGTACAAAATTCTGAAGCATGTCTCCACACTACAATTGCTGTATAATCCAAACCTGGGTAAACTAGCTTCAAAAAAGGAAGGACAGGGAAGCTACTATGATTTCTAGTACACCCATCTATTATTTATGGAAATGTTTGTATATGTTGTAATGGCGACAGCCGACGGCTGTCTCAGCCCTGCGATCGCCTCTGCCTGATTGACAGGCAGAGGCATTCGCTGGGTGGGAGGGGGCGGGCTTGCGGCGTTTGGCCGCCGTTTTTAGTCCGGGCAACGCAGGCGTACCTGGACCGTGCGGGGGGCGGGCGGCGGCTGCGTGACGTCACACGCAGCCGCTGCGACCCTCACAGCTACTCTTCAAGTACAAAAGCATCGCCGCCGTGTGATGCTTTTGTACTTGTGCAGGGGGGGGTCGGGCCTGACATGCGGGGCGGACTAGCCCTGTGCTGGGCGTCCCCCCGCATGTCTGTATGACTGATCTTAGATGTGTAAAATTTAGCACCTCTACGATCAGGTCTGAATCAGGCCCTTGGTATGAAGCAGATTCAGCAGTACTACCCAAGTAATCTTTATTAATGCACCAGGTCTTTTTTCATTGGTCATGCCTATAGCATATCATTTTGTGGGTATATTTTTAAACTAGTTTTGCTACTTTCATTTGTACTTGAGAAGAAAGATTATAGTTTCTATATTCAGGGCCAGATTAAGGGTGGTGGTGGTGGTTGGTACAGTTGACAAGTGCCCCAGGCCCCCCTCTCTCAGGGGGCCCTCCGGCTGGAGCACACTGCCACTGGTGATTGCTTCCTCTGGATTCGTACCTGGGAGCAGTGCTGATGAAAGGGAGAGGGCTGGAGGACTGGGGGCAGTAACCGGTGTACTGTACACAAGGGTTATTTAATGATAGGGAGAGAGATTGTGGGACCTATTGCTGCAATCTCCCCTCCACTCGACCTTTTGTCAGTGTCAACCTAAGACATGTCGACCTTTTGTCAGTGTTGACCTAATGCTTGTCGACCATATGGGGGTTGACCCAATGACTTTTGACCTAGACACTGTAGATCTTCTATACGACACCCTTCCCCAGCTTCTAATGATCTGAGTCATTACTCTAGCAATAATTCCGGAAAATATATATTAGTCAGGATCTGAACGGCTAATACTGGGCAGATCATTGTGATGAGCTGGAATCTCTGTTGTTGTGCACCATGTATTTGGCTGCATTTCAAAAGTATCAGTATAAATGAATAGTTGTCAATAATTCAAAAATAGAATACAGGGAAACTTTGCTGCTGGGAAAGTGCATCTAACTGCATTGTTCACAGAGGATCCGTTCAGGATCCCTATGGTCGTGTTTCCGGCAGTCACAATACCGATGCCAGAATCCTGATACTGCTCTAAATGCTGGCGCCGGCATCCCAAATGAGATCACAATCCTGGTGCCGGCATCCCAACAGCTGGGATCCCGAACGAGTGACTGCCGGGCTGCTGGAGTGGTAAGGCACGTGGGGGAAAATAGGTTCAGGCTGCGGGGGGGGGGGGGGGGGGGAGGTTAGGATTAGGCTGCGGGAAGGAGGGGTTCAGTTGGTTCAGGCTGCGGGGAGGAGGGGTTAGGTTTGGGCACCCACAGTGAAGGTTAGGCTGTGGGGAGGAGGGGTTAGGTTTAGCCACCCACAGTGAGGGTTAGGATTAGGCTGCGGAAAGGAGGGGTTCAGTTGGTTCAGGCTGCGGGGAGGAGGGGTTAGGTTTGGGCACCCACAGTGAGGGTTAGGCTGCGGGAAGGAGGGGTTAGGATGGTTCAGGCTGCGGGGAGGAGGGGTTAGGTTTAGGCACCCACAGTGAGGGTTAGGGTTAGGCTGCGGGAAGGAGGCGTTCAGTTGGTTCAGGCTGCGGGGAGGAGGGGTTAGGTTTAGGATCCCACAGTGAGGGTTAGGGTTAGGCTGTGGCGGGTGGGGGTGGTTAGGGTTAGGCTGCAGGAAGGATGTGTTAGGATGGTTCAGGCTGCGGGGAGGAGGGGTTAGGTTTAGGATCCCACAGTGAGGGTTAGGGTTAGGCTGCGGGGGGTGGTGTGCGGGGGGTGGTGGTGGTTAGGGTTAGGCTGCAGGAAGGATGTGTTAGGATGGTTCAGGCTGCGGGGAGGAGGGGTTAGGTTTAGGATCCCACAGTTAGGGTTAGGGTTAGGCTGTGGGAAGGAGGTGTTCGGTTGGTTTAGGCTGAATGGAGGGGGGTTAGGTTTAGGCACTCACCGTAAGGGTCAGGGTTAGACTGCGGCGGGGCTAGGGTTAGGCTGAGGGAAGGGGGCATAGGTATAGGCACCACCAGGAAGGATTAGGGTTAGGCTGCGCAGATGGGGGTTAGACAGCGGTATGGAAGGATTAGGGTTGGGGGGGAGGGTTAGCATACATACTCGTAATGCTAACCGTCTGGATGCCATGGCTGAACGCTGGCATTTTAGCCCCAACCTATTCACAGCATGGTGAATGTCAAATGGGTTCAGTAGGATTTACCGACGTACACAATACTGACTGTCATAATTCCGACAGCCATTGACCTACAATCAAAATACTGACAGTCAGAATACCTACATTTGAAATGCCGACATGTCAAAATACCGACATGAGTTTTTCTGTGCTTTTGTGTCAATGTTAACATAGGTCGACACGGACACTGTCTAAGTGTACCGCGTCCGCTCACATGACCCGCTGTGCTCGCCATGCTTCGAGCACGATGCCTCGCTGAGCTCAGCACACTATTATATACAGGTTGAGTATCCCATATCCAAATATTCCGAAATACAGAATATTCCGAAATACAGACTTTTTTGAGTGAGAGTGACATAGTGAAACCTTTGTTTTCTGATGGCTCAATGTACTCAAACCTTGTTTAATACACAAATTATTAAAAATATTGTATTAAATGACCTTCAGGCTGTGTGTATAAGGTGTATATGAGACATAAATGCATTCTGTGCTTAGACTTGGGTCCCATCACCATGATATCTCATTATGGTATGCAATTATTCCAAAATACGGAAAAATCCAATATCCAAAATACCTCTGGTCCCAAGCATTTTGGATAAGGGATACTCAACCTGTATTACCAACAAGTCTGTTTTGGGGCAAAAATTCCTTAAAAATGCATGTCAGCATTTCAAATGGTGGTATTCTGAGTATGTCGGCATTTTAACATGTCGGTATAATAAGTGTTGGTATTTTGACCGTGTCGGTATTTTGACTGTCGGTCAATGGCTGTTGGGATTATGTCCATCAGTATTGTGTCCGTCAGTAAATCAACTGCCACCCATATTGTAAACCTTTACGGTCAGCACAGTTGGTCTAATGGTTAGCATTGCTGCCTCACAACACTGAGGTCATGGATTTTATTCCCACCACAGCCTAATTGTGTGGAGTTTGTATATCTTTCAAGTGCGTGTATGGGTTTCCTCCAGGTACTCCTGATTCCTCTCACAATGAACAGACACCCCTGGTGTATATATATGTGTACATGTGGTAGGGCACTGATCTCCAACCCATAGCTCGCGAGCTATCGGTAGCACGCCGTAGTATTTTCGGTAGCTCACAGAGCGCACAGGCTTGGGCAGTCACTGGCACTCCCCCTCCCTTCATTTTTAATATGGTGCCGGCCGTCAGCCAATCAGAGCTCATGGACCGGCAGTGGTGGCACATGATTGGCTGCCGGACCGCGAGTTTTGATTGGCTCACTTACTGTCACCATATTTTGAATGCCCGCCGCCGCCGGAGACTCTGTCACCCTCACCGCAGCAGCTCTCAGGACTGCACAGGAGAGGCAAGCGCTGCGCTCTCCTCCCCTTCCGTCCCTCATACAGGAGGAGCAGCACCGGCGGCAGTAGATGAAGCCAGCAAGGGTTAGCACTGTGTGGGGCACTGTAACGAACACTGCGGGGGGGGCATTTTATCTGGTGCTGCGGGGGGGGCATTTTAAATGGCACTGCGGGGGGAATTGTATCTGGCACTGGTGGGGGCATTGTATCTGGCACTGCTGGGGGGCATTATTTGTGTATCTGGCACTGCTGAGGGGCATTATTTGTGTATCTGGCACTACGCAGGGGGGCATTACTTGTAGTTGTGAGGCCACACCCATTTTTGTGAGGCCACACCCACTTTCCGCAGGAACGCACGTGCATTGGGGGGAGGGGATAGCTCCTTCAGAGGTTTTATTTTATGAAAGTAGCTCACACCCCAATTAAGGTTGGAGACCACTGTGGTAGGGAATATAGGGGGCGATTCAGACCTGATCGCTAGGCTGCTAAAATTGTTGTCCTGCGATCAGATAGTCACTTCCCAAGGGGAATGTATATTCACCGTGCAAGTGTGCGATCACATGTGTACGCCGAGCTGTTAAAAAAAACTTCAGTCAGCGGACAGCTACAAATCCATTCGCACCTCACTCACCAGTGGATATTTTTTTTACCAGTGTGTGCAGTGTGTGTGCAGTGTGTGCGCAGCCCAGGACTCACTCCTACAGTGCGATCAGAACAGGCTGATCGGGGGCCGGAGCTGACGTCACACACCCGCCCTGAAAACACTTGGGAACGCCTGCGTTATCCCTGACACTCCCAATAAACGGTCAGTTACCACCCACAAACGGCAGTTAATTGCTAATCGCCCGCTGTGTGAAAATGCACAGCAGCAATCAGGTCTGAATCCCCCCCATAGATTATAAACTCCACTGGGGTAGGGACTGATGTTAATGGTCAAATATTCTCTGTAAAGTGCTGGTAATAAAACAGAAAGTTAGAAATCCCTGTGAACAAGGATAGAGTAACAACAAGCATACAGAATAAAATGTACTTTAGCATAATATTACACAATACACTGTATTACAAAATCGCCATCATTGCTATATAATTGCAACATTTCAGTGACACACATTAGCGGGATTCCCCTGGGGCTGTTCCTGGAATTTGGCAATAGCGCATCTGGGTTAATGACTGTTGTTTGTTTGTATGTCTGTCCTATCCATGGGGGTAATTCAGAGTTGATCGCAGCAGTAAATTTGTTAGCAGTTGGGCAAAACCAAGGGGGTCATTCCGACCCGTTCGCACGCAGTGGTTTGTCGCTGCGGTACGAACGGGTCCGGAATGTGCATGCGCGGCGGCCGCACTTACGTTGCGGTTTTAAGAAGAAAGTGGTCGCAGAGTCGACTGCAAGAAGATTGACAGAAAGAAGGCGTACCTGGGCAGGAGAACGGAGGGCAGATGTCTGACGTCAAAGCCGGCTCCAGCATCGCTGAGATCGTCGCACAGGGTAAGTATGTCCAAGGCTACTCTTGTTCTGCTTGATTTTTTTTTAGCTTAGCAGGGCTGCAATCGCTTGTGCAGCCCTGCTAAAGTTAAAATACACTCCCCCATAGGCATGTACTATTGATCGCAGCAGCAGCAAAAAGTTGCTGGCTGCGATCAATTTGGAATGACCACCTAAGTGCACTGCAGGTGTGACAGATATAACATGTGCAGAGAGAGTTAGATTTGGGTGGGTTGTATTGTTTCTGTGCAGGGTAAATACTGGCTGCTTTATTTTTACACTGCAATTTAGATTTCAGTTTGAACACACCCCACCCAAATCTAACTCTCTCTGCACATGTTATATATCCCCCCCCCTGCAGTGCACATGGGGGGTCATTCCGAGTTGATCGCTCGCTAGCAGTTTCTAGCAGCCGTGCAAACGCATAGTCGCCGCCCACGGGGGAGTGTATTTTCGCTTTGTAGGAGTGCGAACGCCTGTGCAGCAGAGCGCCTGCAAAAACATTTTGTGCAGAACAAGACCAGCCCTGTAGTTAATTATCCTCTGCGATGATTGTTGCGACGAGTGACACGGTTATGACGTCAGATACCCGCCCAGCAAACGCCCGTCCACACCTGCGTTTTTCCAAACACTCCCAGAAAACGGTCAGTTGACACCCATGAACGCCCTCTTTCTGTCAATCTCCTTGCGTTCGGCTGTGCGATTGGAATCGTCGCTAGAACAAGTGCAAAACCACAATGGACTTCGTACTCATACGACGCGCCGTGCGCATTGCGCTGCATAAGCATGCGCAGATTAGCCATTTTTTTTACTGATCGCTACGCAGCGAACAACGGCAGCTAGCGATTAACTCGGAATGACCCCCATGGTTTTGCCCAACTGCTAACAAATTTGCTGCTGCAATCAACTCTGTATTACCCCCTATATCAGTGTGTGTCTTTTTCTGTCTTGTGTCTGTGTAGGGTGGTATTTGTCACTGTTTGTGTATACCCGCCCGCCGGATCCCTTTCAGTGCGAGGGAGTCACCGCGTTGCTGTTTTTTATTTTTGTTGCCTTTGTTTTTACTAAATCTACAAACATTTTAATAATTTGTTTATTAGCTGTTATTTTTTTAGTGTTTCACATTTGGTAACAGATTTTGTCTTTTGCTTTTTTAATGTTTGCAAAAAAGATCTCAAATAACAAACATGAAAAACAAATGATAATTTGCATGGCATATACTTAATATGTCTTTGGCAATCCAACTATTCAACAATGTAACAATATTGCAAAGCAAAACAGGAAAGTTTATGTATCCCTAAAGACAGTTTCCTGATTTGTTGTGCCCATATATTCCCCAGGGACCTTAACGCTGTGACTGGTGCTACCTCCGAAGGTGCAAGGTCAAGGGTCAGCATGCTTGCTAGCACTGACGTTTGTATAATGGGTGCAGTGTGTGCGGTGCACACGGGTCCCGGAGTCCAGAGGGGGCCCCCACCGCACACGCTGCACCCATTTTCTAAATACTCGCCCCTCCAGAGTCCCGCGGCGACGTCCACGGCGGTATTAAAACTCTGTGAAAATGGCCCAGTGGCCATTTTCATGGAGTTCTGCTCATGCGCAGTAGAGAAAGCTCAGGGAAAATGTCCACCGTGCCATTTTCCCGGAGATCTGCGCATGAGCAGTAGAGTCTGAGCGCTCTAGTGCTCAGACTCTCAGCGCTGCCGGCAGAGAGGAGGGGGCCTGAACGGAGGAGGCTGCACCCGGGCCTCCTCCTCTCTTAAAGCTCCCCTGCTTGCTAGCCCAGTGGCACCTATGCCCAGCTTGTACCTGGAAAAGCACCGGACTGCATGTAGAAGACATGCATGCCACCCAGCTTCCTGTTTTCCGCCTCCTTTTATTTATAGCGCACATGGCATAATGTACACTGGGGTGGACAGTGAGGGCCTGCCCATTAGAGATGTGCTGTTCGGTTCTTTAGAAATCTGAACCCACCCAAATTTTTGGATCTGACCCGAGTGTTTTGTTCAGATTTTCCTGCAGCTTGGAATTGGGATTCTGTGTGATTGTACTAGTGATGAGCGGGTTCGGATTCTCGGAATCCGACCCGCCCGAACTTCACCTTTTTTTTGCACGGGTCCGAGCGACTCGGATCCTCCCGCCTTGCTCGGTTAACCCGAGCGCGCCCGAACGTCATCATCCCGCTGTCGGATTCTCGCGAGACTCGGATTCTATATAAGGAGCCGCGCGTCGCCGCCATTTTCACACGTGCATTGAGATTGATAGGGAGAGGACGTGGCTGGCGTCCTCTCCGTTATAGTAGAACACAGAGTGACTTAGTTAGTTATAATTGTGGGGAGGATTGGGGACGGGGAGCAGCTGTTAGGGAGTACAGTGCAGGGTTTTGATTATACCACCAGTGAGTTTAATCCTTTGTTTCTCTGCCTGAAAATAACGCTCCGACCACCATATCTGTGCTCACTCAGTGTGCTGCACTGCTGCATGATATATCTGTGCTGAGTGCACTGCTCTGCTCACACTGCCTAATTGTGGGGACTGGGGAGCAGTTATAGCAGGAGTACAGTGCACAGTTTTGCTGACAGTGACCACCAGTCCAGTATAAGTTTGTCTGCCTGAAAAACACTCCTGTGTTTTTTTTTTCTTCATACTAGTTATACAGTATATTATATATATAAGCAGCAGTACGGTAGGCCACAGCTGTACCTAACTCTGTGTCGTCAGTGCACTCGTCGTCCATAAGTAATATAATACTATACTATCCATCCATCTACATTGTATACCTGTGGTGTTTTTTTTTTTTCTTCATACTAGTTTATCAGTCTGCTGACAGTGTCCACCAGGTCCGTTATACAGTATATTATATATATAAGCAGCAGTACGGTAGGCCACGGCTGTACCTACCTCTGTGTCGTCAGTGCACTCGTCGTCCATAAGTAATATAATACTATACTATCCATCCATCTACATTGTATACCTGTGTTGTTGTTTTTTTCTTCATACTAGTTTAGCAGTCTGCTGACAGTGTCCACCAGGTCCGTTATACAGTATATTATATATATAAGCAGCAGTACGGTAGGCCACGGCTGTACCTACCTCTGTGTCGTCACTCGTCGTCCATAAGTAATATAATACTATACTATCCATCCATCTACATTGTATACCTGTGGTGTTTTTTTTTTCTTCATCCTAGTTTAGCAGTCTGCTGACAGTGTCCACCAGGTCCGTTATACACTATATTATATATATAAGCAGCAGTACGGTAGGCCACGGCTATACCTACCTCTGTGTCGTCAGTCACTCGTCGTCCATAAGTAATATAATACTATACTATCCATCCATCTACGTTGTATACCTGTGGTGTTTTTTTTTTCTTCATACTAGTTTAGCAGTCTGCTGACAGTGTCCACCAGGTCCGTTATACAGTAAATTATATATATAAGCAGCAGTACGGTAGGCCACGGCTGTACCTACCTCTGTGTCATCAGTGCACTCGTCGTCCATAAGTAATATAATACTATACTATCCATCCATCTACATTGTATACCTGTGTTGTTGTTTTTTTCTTCATACTAGTTTAGCAGTCTGCTGACAGTGTCCACCAGGTCCGTTATACAGTATATTATATATATAAGCAGCAGTACGGTAGGCCACGGCTGTACCTACCTCTGTGTCGTCACTCGTCGTCCATAAGTAATATAATACTATACTATCCATCCATCTACATTGTATACCTGTGGTGTTTTTTTTTTCTTCATACTAGTTTAGCAGTCTGCTGACAGTGTCCACCAGGTCCGTTATACAGTATATTATATATATAAGCAGCAGTACAGTAGGCCACGGCTGTACCTACCTCTGTGTCATCAGTGCACTCGTCGTCCATAAGTAATATAATACTATACTATCAATCCATCTACATTGTATACCTGTGTTGTTGTTTTTTCTTCATACTAGTTTAGCAGTCTGCTGACAGTGTCCACCAGGTCCGTTATACAGTATATTATATATATAAGCAGCAGTACGGTAGGCCACGGCTGTACCTACCTCTGTGTCGTCACTCGTCGTCCATAAGTAATATAATACTATACTATCCATCCATCTACATTGTATACCTGTGGTGTTTTTTTTTCTTCATACTAGTTTAGCAGTCTGTTGACAGTGTCCACCAGGTCCGTTATACAGTATATTATATATATAAGCAGCAGTACGGTAGGCCACGGCTGTACCTACCTCTGTGTCGTCACTCATCGTCCATAAGTAATATAGTACTATACTATCCATCCATCTACATTGTATACCTGTGGTGTTTTTTTTTTCTTCATACTAGTTTAGCAGTCTGCTGACAGTGTCCACCAGGTCCGTTATACAGTATATTATATATATAAGCAGCAGTACGGTAGGCCACGGCTGTACCTACCTCTGTGTCGTCACTTGTCGTCCATAAGTAATATAATACTATACTATCCACCCATCTACATTGTATACCTGTGGTGGCTTTTAGTTGTGCGCAAAATATGGAGAACAAAAATGTGGAGGTTAAATAAATAGGGAAAGATCAAGATCCACTTCCACCTCGTGCTGAAGCTGCTGCCACTAGTCATGGCCGAGACGATGAAATGCCATCAACGTCGTCTGCCAAGGCCGATGCCCAATGTCATAGTACAGAGCATGTAAAATCCAAAACACAAAAGATCAGTAAAAAAATGACCCAAAAATCAAAATTAAAAGCGTCTGAGGAGAAGCGTAAACTTGCCAATATGCCATTTACGACACGGAGTGGCAAGGAACGGCTGAGGCCCTGGCCTATGTTCATGGCTAGTGGTTCAGCTTCACATGAGGATGGAAGCACTCATCCTCTCGCTAGAAAAAAGAAAAGACTTGCGGCAAAAGCACAGCAAAGAACTGTGCGTTCTTCGAAATCCCAAATCCCAAAGGAGAGTCCAATTGTGTCGGTTTCGATGCCTGACCTTCCCAACACTGGACGTGAAGAGCATGCGCCTTCCACCATTTGCACGCCCCCTGCAAGTGTTGAAAGGAGCACCCGCAGTCCAGTTCCTGATAGTGAAATTGAAGATGTCAGTGTTGAAGTACACCAGGATGAGGATATGGGTGTTGCTGGCGCTGGGGAGGAAATTGACAAGGAGGATTCTGATGGTGAGGTGGTTTGTTTAAGTCAGGCACACAGGGAGACACCTGTTGTCCGTGGGAGGAATATGGCCATTGACATGCCTGGTGACAATACCAAAAAAATCAGCTCTTCAGTGTGGAAGTATTTCAACAGAAATGCGGACAACAGGTGTCAAGCCGTGTGTTGCCTTTGTCAAGCTGTAATAAGTAGGGGTAAGGACGTTAACCACCTCAGAACATCCTCCCTTATACGTCACCTGCAGCGCATTCATAATAAGTCAGTGACAAGTTCAAAAACTTTGGGCGACAGCGGAAGCAGTCCACTGACCAGTAAATCCCTTCCTTTTGTAACCAAGCTCACGCAAACCACACCACCAACTCCCTCAGTGTCAATTTCCTCCTTACCCAGGAAAGCCAATAGTCCTGCAGGCCATGTCACTGGCAAATCTGACGAGTCCTCTCCTGCCTGGGATTCCTCCGATGCATCCTTGAGTGTAATGCCTACTGCTGCTGGCGCTGCTGTTGTTGCTGCTGGGAGTCAATCGTCATCCCAGAGGGGAAGTCGGAAGACCACTTGTACTACTTCCAGTAAGCAATTGACTGTCCAACAGTCCTTTGCGAGGAAGATGAAATATCACAGCAGTCATCCTGTTGCAAAGCGGATAACTGAGGCCTTGACAACTATGTTGGTGTTAGATGTGCGTCCGGTATCCGCCGTTAGTTCACAGGGAACTAGACAATTTCTTGAGGTAGTGTGCCCCCGTTACCAAATACCATCTAGGTTCCACTTCTCTAGGCAGGCGATACCGAGAATGTACACGGACGTCAGAAAAAGACTCACCAGTGTCCTAAAAAATGCAGTTGTACCCAATGTCCACTTAACCACGGACATGTGGACAAGTGGAGCAGGGCAGACTCAGGACTACATGACTGTGACAGCCCACTGGGTAGATGTATTGCCTCCCGCTACAAGAACAGCAGCGGCGGCACCAGTAGCAGCATCTCGCAATCGCCAACTCGTTCCTAGGCAGGCTACGCTTTGTATCACCGCTTTCCAGAATAGGCACACAGCTGAAAACCTCTTACTTCTTCTGAGGAAGATCATCGCAGAATGGCTTACCCCAATTGGACTCTCCTGGGGATTTGTGACATCGGACAACGCCAGCAATATTGTGAGTGCATTACATCTGGGCAAATTCCAGCACGTCCCATGTTTTGCACATACCTTGAATTTGGTGGTGCAGAATTATTTAAAAAACGACAGGGGCATGCAAGAGATGCTGTCGGTGGCCAGAAGAATTGCGGGCCACTTTCGGCGTACAGGCACCGCGTACAGAAGACTGGAGCACCACCAAAAACACCTGAACCTGCCCTGCCATCATCTGAAGCAAGAGGTGGTAACGAGGTGGAATTCAACCCTCTATATGCTTCAGAGGATGGAGGAGCAGCAAAAGTCCATTCAAGCCTATACATCTGGCCACGATATAGGCAAAGGTGGAATGCACCTGTCTCAAGCGCAGTGGAGAATGATTTCAACGTTGTGCAAGGTTCTGCAACCTTTTGAACTTGCCACACGTGAAGTCAGTTCAGACACTGCCAGCCTGAGTCAGGTCATTCCCCTCATCAGGCTTTTGCAGAAGAAGCTGGAGGCATTGAAGGAGGAGCTAAAACAGAGCGATTCCGCCAGGCATGTGGGACTTGTGGATGGAGCCCTTCATTCGTTTAACCAGGATTCACGTGTGGTCAATCTGTTGAAATCAGAGCACTACATTTTGGCCACCGTGCTCGGTGGTAGACACAAGTCTGCAGAGGTTCAAAGACCTGCTGGTGACAAAATTGTCAAGTCAAGCGGAACGCGACCCGTCAACATCTCCTCCTTCACATTCTCCAGCAACTGGGGGTGCGAGGAAAAGGCTACGAATTCCGAGCCCACCCGCTGGCGGTGATGCAGGGCAGTCTGGAGCGACTGCTGATGCTGACATCTGGTCCGGACTGAAGGACCTGCCAACGATTACTGACAAGTCGTCTACTGTCACTGCATATGATTCTCTCACCATTGAAAGAATGGTGGAGGATTATATGAGTGACCGCATCCAAGTAGGCACGTCAGACAGTCCGTACGTATACTGGCAGGAAAAAGAGGCAATTTGGAGGCCCTTGCACAAACTGGCTTTATTCTACCTAAGTTGCCCTCCCTCCAGTGTGTACTCCGAAAGAGTGTTTAGTGCCGCCGCTCACCTTGTCAGCAATCGGCGTACGAGGTTACTTCCAGAAAATGTGGAGAAGATGATGTTCATTAAAATGAATTATAATCAATTCCTCCATGGAGACATTCACCAGCAGCAATTGCCTCCAGAAAGTACACGGGGACCTGAGATGGTGGATTCCAGTGGGGACGAATTAATAATCTGTGAGGAGGGGGATGTACACAGTGAAAGGGGTGATGAATCGGACGATGATGATGAGGTGGACATCTTGCCTCTGTAGAGCCAGTTTGTGCAAGGAGAGATTGCTTCTTTTTTGGTGGGGGCCCAAACCAACCAGTCATTTCAGTCACAGTCGTGTGGCAGACCCTGTCGCTGAAATGATGGGTTGGTTAAAGTGTGCATGTCCTGTTTATACAACATAAGGGTGGGTGGGAGGGCCCAAGGACAATTCCATCTTGCACCTCTTTTTTCTTTCATTTTTCTTTGCGTCATGTGCTGTTTTTGGAGTATTTTTTGGAAGGGCCATCCTGCGTGACACTGCAGTGACACTCCTAGATGGGCCAGGTGTTTGTGTCGGCCACTAGGGTCGCTTAGCTTACTCACACAGCTACCTCATTGCGCCTCTTTTTTTCTTTGCGTCATGTGCTGTTTGGGGAGTATTTTTTGGAAGGGCCATCCTGCCTGACACTGCAGTGCCACTCCTAGATGGGCCAGGTGTTTGTGTCGGCCACTAGGGTCGCTTAGCTTACTCACACAGCTACCTCATTGCGCCTCTTTTTTTCTTTGCGTCATGTGCTGTTTGGGGAGTATTTTTTGGAAGGGCCATCCTGCCTGACACTGCAGTGCCACTCCTATATGGGCCAGGTGTTTGTGTCGGCCACTAGGGTCGCTTAGCTTACTCACACAGCTACCTCATTGCGCCTCTTTTTTTCTTTGCGTCATGTGCTGTTTGGGGCGTATTTTTTGGAAGGGCCATCCTGCCTGACACTGCAGTGCCACTCCTAGATGGGCCAGGTGTTTGTGTCGGCCACTTGTGTCGCTTAGCTTAGCCATCCAGCGACCTCGGTGCAAATTTTAGGACTAAAAATAATATTGTCAGGTGTGAGGTGTTCAGAATAGACTGGAAATTAGTGTAAATTATGGTTATTGAGGTTAATAATACTATGGGATCAAAATTACCCCCAAATTCAATTATTTAAGCTGTTTTTTAGGGTTTTTTGAAAAAAACACCCGAATCCAAAACACACCCGAATCCGACAAAAAAAAATCGGTGAGGTTTTGCCAAAACGCGTTCGAACCCAAAACACGGCCGCGGAACCGAACCCAAAACCAAAACACAAAACCCGAAAAATTTCCGGTGCACATCACTAGATTGTACTTGTGTTTTGTTTTGCAGCTCAGCACTATTGACTACATACATCCTGTAAGAGAGTCATCTGACTGCTGCAAGCAGTAGGTTATATCACATGAATATTTTCCCACAATAAGAACACGCTGGGGCTGACACAGAGGGTGATCTATGACAGTTTTGCTTAAAATGATTCTACACAAGCCCGGAATACAGGCTACACGCCTATGGGCCCATGCAGATTTGCATAAGGAGCACAGTCTAACGTAATACGAGTATTGCCTCTCCGAGCCATAGTGTTTGTGGGTGTTTGAGGGGCAGGTGTACAGTGATGATGATGAGTTTGTCAGCACTGGCGTACTGGTTGTGATTGGCTGATTGGGAATGTGCCACAGGAGCTGACATTTGTGTTGGAAATTTTACATATAAATATACTGTATAGAGAGAGAGAGAGAGAGAGAGATACAGTATATATCTATATATATGTATGTATATATATATATATATATATATATATATAATACAATGTGGTCCAGTCTGGCACTCCTTAAACGTATTGCAAAGATGCCTCGGTGCCCTCCAAGCGAAATGGTATTACAGGTATCAAACAAACGGGTCTGGGACTGAGGGTCGACAGCACAAAGGTCGACACACCTTAGGTCGATGCCAATTGGTCGACACACCTTAGGTCGACATGGACAAAGGGTCGACATGGACAAAAGGTCGACAGGAACAAGGTCGACATGGAAAAAGGTCGACATGAGTTTTTTATGTTTTTTGGTGTCGTTTTCTTCGTAGAGTGACCGGGAACCCCAATTAGTGCACCGTGTCCCCTCGCATGGCTCGCTTCGCTCGCCATGCTTCGGGCATGGTGCCTTCGCTTCGCTCGGCACACTTTACCGTTCCAATCGTAGTCCACATGGATCGTTAAGTATGAAAAGGTTCAAAAAAAGAAAAAAATTGTGAAAAACTCATGTCGACCTTTTTCCATGTCGACCTTGTTCCTGTCGACCTTTTGTCCATGTCGACATTTTGTCCATGTCGACCTAAGGTGTGTCGACCAATTGGCGTCGACCTAAGGTGTGTCGACCTTTGTGCTGTCGACCTGGAGTCCGGATACCCAAACAAACAAGCGGCACTGCCGCGTCTTGTGAAAAAGAGTCGTGTATTTCAAATCACATGTGACTTGAAATACATTACTCTTTCTTCACAAGACCCGAGAGAGACGCCTGTTTGTATGATGCATATATATATATATATATATATATATGTTGTTACCTTCATGTTTTAGCATTTACTTCGGACACATGTGGGAGTGTTCTTGGTGTGTTAGAGGGTCTCTAAGTTTTATTAAGGCCTAATAGTGACAAGTATTTTGAAAGCAATACTAGTGGATAAAAACATGGGGGGTGGGGTGAATAAATGTATGTAACTGTACCTAATGTAAACCTGGCAGATATTCTACTGGGCCAATCTGCATACATCTTAAAAGGGGTTAGGTTCGGGCGGGGCGGATTGGGGTAGAAAACCAGCCCGGGAGATTTATGGAAGCAGCCATAATTGGGGTGGAGTCTGTTGAGGGGTGGAGTATGTTGAGGAAGCGGGATCCCTTCTCATAGGGCCTGATTCTAAGTTGGGTGCAGTTGCGGCGTCCTTGCATCTTTTGCTGCAGTTGCGTCTGTATGCTAATGCCACTACAATGCCCTTCCCTGTGTACATCCATGCACCCGAATATGCAAGGACTGAGATGCCCCCTATCAGTGTCCAAAGGTGCTGCAATCATGCTTTGTGCCTCTTTAGACACCACCATCGTCGGTCGCACCATTGAAACCTGCACAAGCCCTATGCTAGATGCAGATCATCTGACTGAGTATGGCCTCCAATTTGAGCAATTCAGCGTTTTTATAAGCAACCACTTTCAGCAACAATTTGCACCTTTTTATATGTATGCACCCTGACGAAAATGTCTTTCTGAACATTGAAACGTTGGCAACACTGCAACAGTGGTTGATGATTTGCATCGAGTGTCACCTTCATCTTCTATATTTATGTCTGTACCACTGTTTGTGACCACGTTTGTGTTTGGAGGGCACCTGCATCTCACTATTTGCCTGAATGAGGAGTACTGCCTGCACGAAATGGAAGCAAGCACCCGGTTTCCGTGGCAACGCCACGCTCTATCCTACCACTCTGCCCTGCACAACTATGCCGGACGATGATTGGCTGCATCACAGCATGCCAGGACATAGCCCCACCTCCAATTTTATTTGCAGCTGCTTCCTATGAGTGCCTGTGTCCTTCACCCAGTGTATGCAACGGCTCACAGTATACATCAGCAGTGTCTGCCACACGGGTGTGGACAGGCGGCAGAGGTTTAGGGAGGGCCCGGAGACACCGCACAGAGATGATGCGGAGCCGGGAAGTTCTGGTTTGCGTTCCAGTGTAACGCAAACCCCCGGAAGTAGAGATGCGAGGCGGGCACTTTTCGTGTTTTGTGTTTTGGTATTGGTTCTGGTTCCATACTCGTGTTTTGGATCTGGATTGGTTTTGCCAAGACCACCCTTTCGTGTTTTGGTTTTGGTTTTGGATCTGGATGATTTTTGAAGAAAAAAAACATAAAAACAGCTAAAATCACAGAATTTGGTGGTAATTTTGATCCTACGGTATTATTAACCTCAATATCATTCATTCCCACTCATTTCCAGTCTATTCTAAACACCTCACAATATTGTTTTTAGACCAAAAGGTTGCACCGAGGTGGCTGTATGACTAAGCTAAGCGACACAAGTGTGCAGCACAAACACCTGGCCCATCTAGGAGTGTCACTGCAGTGTCAGACAGGATGGCAGATTTAAAAAAAAGGCCCCAAACAGCACATGATACAAAGAAGAAAAAGAGGTGCAATGAGGTAGCTAGATGGCTAAGCTAAGCGACACAAGTGTGCGGTACAAACACCTGGCCCATCTAGGACTGGCACTGCAGTGGCAGACAGGATGGCACTTAAAAAACTAGGCCCCAAACAGCACATCATGCAAAGAAGAAAAAGAGGTGCAATGAGGTAGCTGTATGACTAAGCTAAGCAACACAAGTGTGCGGCACAAACAACAAAGGACGTACTGGAATTTGCACAGATGTAAAACACGCACAATTATGGTGGCACAGGTGTTATGCACACCAGTGCCTGCAAGAAAGTACTGGTGTCAGAACTGTTATGCACTCCAGTGTCTGCAGGAATGTACTGGTGTTTGAACTGTTATGCAAAACAAATGGACTCACAGACAAACTGGGGAATATGACATAACGTACACAGAAGGTGATAGGGTAACAAAATACACACAAAGTGAACAGAGAAGCCCAGAGGCTAAGGAACTGGGTATCTCCCTTGTATTAGAACTGCTCAGATAGAAAAAGCAAGATGTTGTGTTTTAATACGTAAAGAACCCGAAATGCTGTTGCTAAGGGCAACAGCAAAACCCTAAAGGGTTACCAACGGGTGTGGCAGTAAACTCCTTGGTCAGAGATGGAATGATAGACACAAGGAGAGTCTCCACAATCTTAATTCTCACTTGCAGTGCACAGGTTTTAGCTTACTGCCACTAAACTGACCCCTGACACCTAGCACAGTGAGACAGGATTAGACAGGCAAGTCTTAGAATGCAGCCGCAAACTTGCTAAGTTCACAGAGTAGTAACAGAACCCCAGCAAGCTAAACGACTGACTCCAGTCTTACTGCTAGGTCTGGATTGGCAGAGTGTAATACCAAATCCCCAGGCCTATTTGCAGTAAGCAACAAACAAATACAAAGCTACACAGTACTGGCTAACTTTCATGAACTGACTAACTAACAAAGATTCAGCAGCATCTGCTTACTCTGAAAAGAGGCCTTATAAAGCAGGTGCTGTCCACGCCCCACTCAGACCTCACAGACTGTGAGCACAAAAACCAGCACCGGATCCCCTGCCGTGCACAGAGCCTATAACCACTGCACAGCAAAAGACCCGAACCGGAGTATCAGCTGCGCTCAGGTTACTCCACTAGCACTTGTCTCCCGGTTGCCATGACGACGTGGCAGCACAGGGCAGGAGACCCTAACAGTACCCCCCCTCTGACGAGGGGTCAAAGAACCCCTACCACCGGGTTTATCGGGGAACTGCGAGAAGAAAGAGCGTATCAGTCTGGGGGCATGAAGATCACAACTGCGCACCCACGACCGCTCCTCCGGGCCATACCCCTTCCAGTGCACCAAAAATGACAGCCGACCCCGAACCACCTTGGAGTCAAGAATCCTTTCAACAACAAACTCCCTCTGGCCACGTATCAGAAGAGGGGAAGGTCTTCCACTGGAAGAAGGATTACTAATCGCCCGTTTTAAAAGGGAACAATGAAATGTTTTATTGATACCCAAAGAACGGGGCAGATCTAACTGAAATGCCACCGGATTGATAACCCTGGTGATCTTATAAGGGCCGATGAACCGGGGGCCTAACTTATGAGATGGCTGTCTCAACTTCAAATTCTTGGTAGACAACCAGACGAAGTCTCCTAATTTGAAGCTGCAGGGTCTTTTCCGCTTATCAAAAACCCTTTTGGTCACTAATGACACAGACACAAGGGCTTTCTTCACTTTCCGCCAAATACCTCTAAGGACCGAAACCACAGAGGAACCACCAGGCGTGGAGTCCAGGGGGTCAAAAGAATTGGCCTTAGGATGATGCCCATACACACAAAGGAAGGGAGAGATCCCTGTAGCAGAGTGAGCCGCGTTGTTATAGGCAAACTCCGCCATGGACAGATGAGCAACCCAGTCAGTCTGACACTTGGAGACATAACACCTGAGGAACTGCTCCAAGGACTGGTTCACCCTTTCAGTCTGCCCATTAGACTGCGGATGGTAGCCTGACGACAAGCTGACAGAAATCTGGAGATCGGAACAAAATGCCCTCCAGAATTTGGCCACAAACTGGGATCCGCGGTCAGAGACCACATCAAGTGGCAACCCGTGGAGACGCACAACATGCAGCATAAATAATTCAGACAGGCGTCTGGCTGATGGCAGCCCAACCAGTGGAACGAAGTGCGCCATCTTCGAAAACCTGTCAACGACAACCCAGATGGCTGTCATCCCCGAGGATTTGGGCAAGTCCACCACAAAATCCATTGAAATGTGGGTCCATGGCTTAGATGGAATAGAGAGTGGATGTAATGGGCCAACAGGAACCCCTCTAGGAGTCTTATTTCGGGCACAGATGTCACATGCCCGAACCCACTGATCCACATCCTTAGCCACCGAGGGCCACCACACCGCCCTAGATAGCAACTCCCGAGTTCTGGCAATACCCGGGTGACCTGCCGACTTCTTGGCATGGAATTCCAGGAACACTCGCTGTCTTAACCTAGGAGGCACAAACAAAAGACCTACCGGAAGGTCTGGAGGAGCCTGCTCCTGTGCTCTAAGGACTAATGATAAGAGGTCCTGGGTAATGCCCACTTTAATACATGATGGGGAAACAATGGGCAACGGCTCCTCGGTGGTCTCCTGGATTGGAGCAAAACTCCGCGAGAGCGCATCAGCCTTGATGTTTTTTGACCCAGGGCGATATGTTATCAAAAAATTAAAGCGAGCAAAAAACAAAGCCCATCGTGCCTGCCTGGCATTGAGACGCTTCGCTGACTCTAAATATGCCAGATTCTTATGGTCAGTGAGAATTGAGACCACAAACTTAGCCCCCTCAAGCCAGTGTCTCCACTCCTCGAGTGCATCCTTAATAGCCAACAATTCCCGGTTACCCACGTCATAATTCATCTCGGCAGGCGAAAATTTACGGGAAAAGTAAGCACAGGGATGAAGGCGATTATCAGACACTCCCATCTGAGAAAGCACTGCCCCAATACCCATCTCAGAGGCATCCACCTCCACCACAAAAGGACGCTCTGGATCTGGGTGTCGCAGCACCTTGGCCGAAACAAATGCCCTTTTGAGACGGGCAAAAGCCGCTTTAGCCTCACAAGACCAGTGAGCAACATCCGCCCCTTTCTTAGTGAGTGCCACCAAGGGCGCCACTATAGACGAAAATCCAGCGATAAATCGTCTATAAAAATTCGCAAAGCCCAGGAAACGCTGAAGCGCCTTCAAACTAGTGGGCTGCACCCAATCCAGGACTGCCTGTACCTTGGAACCCTCCATTTGGAAACCTTCTGGGGAGATAATATATCCTAGAAATGCGATTTGCTGAACTTCAAATTCGCACTTCTCCAGCTTCGCCCCAAGCCGGTGGTCTCTGAGTTTCTGGAGGACTAAGCGTACATGCTTCCGATGTTCCTCCAGGGAATGGGAGAAGATTAGGATGTCATCTAAGTATACAACTAAGAATCTATCCAAATATTCCCTGAGCACATCATTCATGAAATCCTGGAAGACTGCCGGGGCATTACAGAGCCCAAAAGGCATCACCAAATATTCATAATGCCCTGAGTGGGTATTAAAGGCAGTCTTCCATTCATCCCCCTCTCTTATTCGGATTAGATTGTACGCACCGCGTAGGTCAATCTTAGAAAAAATGGTGGCAGTACGAAGCTGGTCAAACAAGACCGAAATGAGAGGCAGTGGGTATGAGTTTTTAATCGTGATACGGTTCAATTCCCTGAAGTCGATGCAGGGTCGCAACGAACCGTCCTTTTTACCCACGAAGAAGAACCCCGACCCAACTGGAGACTGTGAAGGTCTGATAAATCCCTTAGCCAAGTTCTCCTGAATGTACTCTGCCATAGCCTGAGTCTCAGGACGTGACAGGGAGTACAACCTGCTCTTGGGAAGCTTAGCATTTGGCAACAAATCAATGGCACAGTCATAGGGGCGATGGGGAGGTAGTACCTCTGCAACTTTTTTGGAGAACACGTCTGCAAAATCTGCATAACACCCTGGCAATCCTGGCAAACTTAGCTGCGAGAGCCTGACTGGAAGGCTCAAGCAACTCCTGAAACAATCAGTACCCCAACTAAGAATCTCCCCAGAGACCCAGTCAAATTGAGGATTGTGGGCCCTTAACCAGGGTAACCCCAACACCAATGGGGCAAAAGTACAGACAGTCACATAAAAGGACAATTTTTCAGAGTGTGTGGCTCCAATAAACAAAGAAATCTGGCTAGTGCAAGAGGTAATTTTACCTTGGGATAATGGTTCCCCGTTTAACCCACAAATCTCAATTTCCGATGCCAAGGGTACTAAGGGAACAGAGTGTTTCAGGGCGAATTGGCGGTCCATAAAAACCCCGTCGGCCCCACTGTCCACAAAGGCCTCAGTCTTGACAGTTTGACCGAGGATCTTCAAGGTCACCGGAATGATAAAAGTCTTCTTGGGAAATTCTGACTTCTGGCCTGACAGGATATTTCCCATCACCCTCAGGCCCTGAAGTTTTCCGGCTTTTCTGGGCATGATACTACCACATGACCTTTATTCCCACAGTACAAACACAACCCCTGCTGTCTCCTCCGCGTCTTCTCACGCGAGGAGAGGCGGGTAGCCCCAATCTGCATAGGCTCCTCAGAAAATTCCTCAGAGTCTGAGGTTCCCTTGGGAAGGAAGGAAATCTCAGTCTCCCTTTCAAGCCTACGCTCTCTCAGCCGTCTATCCACCCGGATGGATAACTGCATGAGCTGATCCAAGCTATCAGGCAAGGGATATTGTACCAGTTGGTCCTTTATCTGGTTAGAAAGACCTCTTCGGTACTGGTGTCTCAGGGCTGGGTCATTCCACTGGGTATCATGGGCCAACCTCCGAAACTCCGTACAGTAAACCTCAACTGGCCTTCGCCCTTGCTTAAGGATCGAAATCTGAGCCTCGGCTGAAGCCGTCTTGTCAGGGTCATCATACAACATGCCCAGTGCCGTAAAAAAAGCATCAACACTTTTAAGCGACGGACAGTCAGGCTGCAACCCATATGCCCAGACCTGTGGGTCCCCTTGTAGCAAGGAAATCACTATGCCCACACGCTGAATCTCCGACCCAGAAGACTGAGGCCTAAGCCGGAAGTATAGCTTGCAGCTCTCCTTGAAACAAAAGAACTGCGAGCGATCTCCAGAAAAACGATCCGGGAGATTTACTTTCGGCTCCTTAACCCCTGCAGGTGCTGCTGCTGCGGGAGCTCCGCCAGCAGCCTGGGAGGTGTGCATTTTAATGGACAAATCATTAAATTGTCGAGTCAGGACCTGCACCTGATCGACCACCTGTTGCAACGTATTTTGAGGGGTATGCTCCATATTCCCACAAAATTTCAACAGGAGTATTGGGCTGCTGAATATGTTATGCACACCAGTGCCTGCAAGAAAGTACTGGTGTCAGAACTGTTATGCACTCCAGTGTCTGCAGGAATGTACTGGTGTTTGAACTGTTATGCAAAACAAATGGACTCACAGACAAACTGGGGAATATGACATAACGTACACAGAAGGTGATAGGGTAACAAAATACACACAAAGTGAACAGAGAAGCCCACAGGCTAAGGAACTGGGTATCTCCCTTGTATTAGAACTGCTCAGATAGAAAAAGCAAGATGTTGTGTTTTAATACGTAAAGAACCCGAAATGCTGTTGCTAAGGGCAACAGCAAAACCCTAAAGGGTTACCAACGGGTGTGGCAGTAAACTCCTTGGTCAGAGATGGAATGATAGACACAAGGAGAGTCTCCACAATCTTAATTCTCACTTGCAGTGCACAGGTTTTAGCTTACTGCCACTAAACTGACCCCTGACACCTAGCACAGTGAGACAGGATTAGACAGGCAAGTCTTAGAATGCAGCCGCAAACTTGCTAAGTTCACAGAGTAGTAACAGAACCCCAGCAAGCTAAACGACTGACTCCAGTCTTACTGCTAGGTCTGGATTGGCAGAGTGTAATACCAAATCCCCAGGCCTATTTGCAGTAAGCAACAAACAAATACAAAGCTACACAGTACTGGCTAACTTTCATGAACTGACTAACTAACAAAGATTCAGCAGCATCTGCTTACTCTGAAAAGAGGCCTTATAAAGCAGGTGCTGTCCACGCCCCACTCAGACCTCACAGACTGTGAGCACAAAAACCAGCACCGGATCCCCTGCCGTGCACAGAGCCTATAACCACTGCACAGCAAAAGACCCGAACCGGAGTATCAGCTGCGCTCAGGTTACTCCACTAGCACTTGTCTCCCGGTTGCCATGACGACGTGGCAGCACAGGGCAGGAGACCCTAACAACAGGAGAGCGTACCCCTAAACCACACACACATGGCAAAGCCTGTAAAATTAATTTGGATAATAATAACCCTTTTATTTGGAGCTATTATAATAATATGCAGCACATGCGAGCGTACCCCTACACCACACAGGGAAAACCCTGTAAAAATTAATTGGATAAGAATATGAGTAATGTATATAACCCTTTTATATCGAGTAAATAATATACAGCACAGGACACCACCACTGGACTTATGGCAGCACAAGACACCACCACTGGACTGATGCTGCACAAGACAGCACCACTGGACTGATGCAGCACAAGACAGCACCACTGGACTGATGCAGCACAAGACAGCACCACTGGACTGGACTTATACAGCAGTACCCCTGGACTTGTACGGCAGTGTCAGACAGGATGGCACTTTAAAAAACTAGTCCCCAAACAGCACATGATGCAAGAAGGAAAAGAGGTGCAAGATGGAATTGTCCTTGGGAGCTCCCACCCACCCTTATGTTGTATAAACAGGACATGCACACTTTAACAAACCAATCATTTCAGCGACAGGGTCTGCCACACGACTGTGGCTGAAATAATTGGTTTGTTTGGGCCCCCACAAAAAAAGAAGCAATCAATCTCTCCTTGCACAAACTGGCTCTACAGAGGCAAGATGTCGACCTCATCCTCCGATTCCTCAACCCTTACAGTGTGTACATCCTCCTCCTCACAGAGTATTAATTTGTCCCCACTGGAATACTCCATCACAGGTCCCTGTGTACTTTCTTGATGCAATTGCTGGTCAAGGTCTTCCTGGAGGAATTTATAATTCATTTTGATTAACATCATCTTCTCCACATTTTGTGTAAGTAACATCCTACACCGATCGCTGACAAGGTTACCGGCTGCACTAAACACTCTTTCGGAGTACACACTGGAGGGGGGGGGGGGGGGGGGGGATTTAGGTAAAATAGAGCCAGGGTATCCAAATTGCCTCTTTTTCCTGCCAGTATGTATACAAACTGTCCGACATGCCTACTTGGATGCTGTCACTCATATAATCCTCCACCATTCTTTCAATGGTGACAGAATCATATGCAGTGACAGTAGACATGTCAGTAATCATTGGCAGGTCCTTCAGTCTGGACCAGATGTCAGCACTCGCTCCTGACTGCCCTGCATCACCGCCAGCAGGTGGGCTAGGAAATCTTATCCTTTTCCTCGCACCCCCAGTTGCGGGAGAAAATGAAGGAGTGGCTGTTGACGGGTCACGTTCAGCTTGAGTTAACAATTTTCTCACCAGCAGGTCTTTGAACCTCTGCAGACTTGTGTCTGCCAGAAAGAGTGATACAATATAGGCTTTAAACCTAGGATCGAGCACGGTGGCCAAACTATAGTGCTCTGATTTCAACAGATTGACCACCCTTGAATCCTAGCAAAGCGAATGAAGGGCCCCATCCACAAGTCCCACATACTTAGCGGAATCGCTCCGTCTTAGCTCCCCCTTCAATTTCTCCAGCTGCTTCTGCAAAAGCCTGATGAGGGGAATGACCTGACTCAAGCTGGCAGTGTCTGAACTGACTTAACGTGTGGCAAGTTCGAAGGGTAGGAGAACTTTGCACAAGATGGAAATCATTCTCCACTGCACTTGAGTCAGGTGCATTCCCATTCCTTTGCCTATATCGTAGGTGGATGTATAAGGCTTGAATGGCCTTTTGCTGCTCCTCCATCCTCTGAAGCATATAGAGTGTTGAATTCCACCTTGTTACCACCTCTTGCTTCAGGTGATAGCAGGGCAGGTTCATGAGTGTTTGCTGGTGCTCCAGTCTTCAGCACGCAGTGGCTGAATGCCGAAAGTGGCGCGCAATTTTTTGGGCCACCGACAGCATCTCCTGCACGGCCCTGTCATTTAAAAAAAAATTCTGCACCACCGAATTAATTGTATGTGCAATACATGGGACGTGCTGGAATTTGCCCAGATGTAATGCACGCACAATATTGGTGGCGTTGTCCGATATCACAAATCCCCAGGAGAGTCTGATTGGGGAAAGCCATTTTGCAATGATGTCCCTCAGTTTCGGTAAGAGGTTGGCAGCGGTGTGCCTCTTATGGAAAGCAGTGATACAAAGAGTAGCCTGCCTAGGAACGAGCTGGTGTTTGCGAGATGCTGCTACTGGTGCCGCTGCTGTTGTTGCTGCTGGAGGAAATACATCTACCCAGTGGGCTGTCAGTCATATAGTCCCTAGTCTGCCCTGTTCCACTTGTCCACATATCTGTGGTTAAGTGTACAGTGGGTACAACTGAATTTTTTAGTACACTGAGGACACCTTTTCTGACGTCTCTGTACATTCTCGGTATCGCCTGCCTAGTGAAGTGGAATCTAGATGAGATTTGGTACCTGGGACACACTACCTCCATCAATTCTCTAAGTCCCACTGAACTAATGGCAGATACCGGATGCACGTCTAACACCAACATAGCTGTCAAGGCCTCAGTTATCCGCTTTGCAACAGGATGACTGCTGTCATATTTCATCTTCCTTGCAAAGGACTGTTGGACAGTCAATTGCTTACTTGAAGTAGTACAAGTGGTCATCCGACTTCCTCTCTGGGATGACGATCGACTCCTAGGAGCAACAACAGCAGCAGCAGTAGGCGTACCACTCAAGGATCCTCCAGAGAGGACTCCTTGGTCTTGCCAGTGACATGGCCTGCAGGACTACTGACATTCCTGACTAAGGAGGAAGTTGACGTTGAGGGAGTTGGTGGTGTGGCTTGCAGGAGCTTCGGTACAAGTGGAAGAATGGATTTAAGTGTCATTGGACTACCTACTCTCTTACCCAAAGTTTCTGAACTTGACAATGACTTCTGATGAATGTGCAGCAGGTGACGTATAAGGAAGGATGTTCATAGGTGGTTAACGTCCTTACCCCTACTTATTACAGATTGACAAAGGCAACACATGGCTTGACACCTGTTGTATTTGTGGAGAAATAATTCCACACTGAAGAGGTGGCTTTTTTGGTATTTTGCCCAGGCATGACAATAGGCTTATTCATCCCACGGACAACAACTGTTTCCTCTGGTGCCTGATTTAAACAAACCACATCACCATCAGAATCCTCATCGTCAACTTCCTCCTCAGGGCCAGCAACACCCATATCCTCATCCTGGTGTACTTCAACAGTGACATCTTCAATTTGAATATCAGAAACTGGACTGTGGGTGCTAGTTCCAGCACTTGCAAAGGGCATGCAAATGGTGGAAGGAGCAACCTCTTCCCATCCAGTGTTGGGAAGGTCAGGCATCGCAATCGCCAACACACTTGGACTCTCCTTGGGGATTTGTGATATCATCTTAGAACGCACAGTTCTTTGCTGTGCTTTTGCCAGCTTAACTCTTCTCATTTTTCTAGTGGGAGGATGAGGGCTTCCATCGTCATGTGAAACTGAACAACTAGTCGTGAACATAGGCCAGGGCCTTAGCCGTTCCTTGCAACTCCGTGTCGTAATTAGCATATTGGCAAGTTTACGTTTCTCCTCAGACCATTTCAATTTATTTTATTGGGTCGTTTTACTGAATTTAGGCTTTTTGGATTTTACATGCCCTCTACTATCACATTGGGCATTGGCCTTGGCAGACGACGTTGATGGCATTTCATCGTCTATGTCATGACTAGTGGCAGCAGCTTCAGCACTAGGAGGAAGTGGTTCTTGATCTTTCTCTATTTTATCCTCCAAATTTTTGTTCTCCATTATTTTTCTGGAGTTATATAATACAATATGCGGCACAGGAGAGCATACCCCTACACCACACAGGGCAAACCCTGTAAAAAATATTTGGATTAAATTTTAATAACCTGTTTATTTGGAGTAAATAATATACAGCACAGGATAGTACAACTGGACTTATACGGCAGTACCACTGGACGGGATTTATACGGCAGTATCACTGGACTTATACAGCAGTACCACTGGACTTATACGGCAGTACAACTGGACTGGATTTATACGGCAGTACCACTGGATTTATATGCCAGTACCACTGGAATTATACGGCATTGTCACTGGAATTATACGGCAGTACCACTGGATTTATACGGCAGTACCACTGGACTGGATTTATACAGCTGTATCACTGGTCTAATACGGCAGTACCACTGGACTTATACGGCTGTCCCCCTGGACTGGATTTCTACAGCAGTACCACTGGACTTATACACCAGTACCACTGGAATTATACGGCAGTATCACTGGAATTATACAGGAGTATCACTGGATTTATACGGCAGTACCACTGGATTTATACTGCAGTATCACTGGAATTATATGGCAGTACCACTGGATTTATACGGCATTACCATTGGACTGGATTTATACAGCGGTATCACCGGATTTATACGGCAGTACCACTGGTCTTATATGGCAGTACCACTGGATTTATACGCCAGTACCACTGGAATTATACGGCAATATCACTGGAATTATACAGCAGTACCACTGGAGTTATATGGCAGTACCACTGGAGTGGATTTATTCGGCAGTACCACTGGATTTATACACCAGTACCACTGGAATTATACAGCAGTATCACTGGAATTATACGTCAGTATCACTGGAATTACACGGCAGTACCACTGGATTTATATGGCAATATCACTGGAATAATACAGCAGTACCACTGGACTGGATTTATACAACAGTATCACTGGATTTACACGGCAGTACCACTGGACTGGATTTATATGGCAGTACCACTGGACTAATACAGCAGTATCACTGGAATAATATGACAGTACTACTGGATTTATATGGCAGTACCACTGGACTGGATTTATTTGGCAGTATCACTGGATTTATACGGCAGTGCCACTGGACTGGATTTATATGGCAGTACTACTGGAGTTATACGCCAGTGCCATTGGAATTAAACAGCAGTATCACTGGAATTATACAGCGGAACCACTGGACTGGATTTATACAGCAGTGCCACTGGAATTATACGGCAGTATCACTAGAATTATACGGCAGTACCACTGGATTTATATGGCAGTATCACTGGAATTATATGGAAGTATCACTGGACATATACGGCAGTACCACTGGACTGGATTTATACGGCAGTATCACTGGATTTATATGGCAGTACCACTAGACTGGATTTTTACAGCACTACCACTGGATTTCTATGGCAGTACCACTGGAATTGTACGGCAGTATCACTGGAATTATACAGCAGTATCACTGGAATTATATGGCCGTAACACTGGATTTATACAGCAGTAATACTGGAATTATATGGCAGTAACACTGGATTTATACGGCAGTACCAATGGACTGGATTTATACGGCAATATCACTGGATTTATACAGCAGTAAGACTGGAATGGATTTATACGGCAGTATCACTGGACTTTTATGGCAGTACCACTGGACTGGATTTATACGGCAGTACCACTGGACTTATACGCCAGTACCACTGGATTTATACGGCAGTATCACTGTAATTATACAGCAGTATCACTGTAATTGTACAGCAGTATCACTGCAATTTTACGGCAGTACCACTGGACTTATACGGCAGTACCACTGGAATTATATGTCAGTATCAATGGAATTATATGGCAGTACCACGATATTTATATGGCAGTATCACTGGAATTATATGGAAGTACCACTAGACATATATGCCAGTACCACTGGATTTATATGGCAGTACTACTGGACATATACAGCAGTACCACTAGACATATACGGCAGTACCACTGGACTGGATTTATACGGCCGTATCACTATACTGGATTTATATGGCAGTATCACTGGAATTATACACCAGTACCACTGGAATTATACGGCAGTATCACTGGAATTATATAGGAGTATCACTGGATTTATACGGCAGTACCACTGGATTTATACTGCAGTATCACTGTAATTTTACGGCAGTACCACTGGATTTATACGGCATTACCATTGGACTGGATTTATACAGCAGTATCACCGGACTTATACGGCAGTACCACTGGATTTATATGGCAGTACCACTGTATTTATACGCCAGTACCACTGGAATTATACGCCAATATCACTGGAATTATACAGCAGTACCACTGGAGTTATATGGCAGTACCACTGGACTGGATTTATACGGCAGTACCACTGGATTTATACACCAGTACCACTGGAATTATACAGCAGTATCACTGGAATTATACGTCAGTATCACTGGAATTACACGGCAGTACCACTGGATTTATATGGTAATATCACTGGAATAATACAGCAGTACCACTGGACTGGATTTATACAACAGTATCACTGGATTTATACGGCAGTACCACTGGACTGGATTTATATGGCAGTACCACTGGACTAATACAGCAGTATCACTGGAATAATATGACAGTACTACTGGATTTATATGGCAGTACCACTGGACTGGATTTATTCGGCAGTATCACTGGATTTATACGGCAGTACCACTGGACTGGATTTATATGGCAGTACTACTGGAGTTATACGCCAGTGCCATTGGAATTAAACAGCAGTATCACTGGAATTATACAGCGGAACCACTGGACTGGATTTATACAGCAGTGCCACTGGAATTATACGGCAGTATCACTAGAATTATACGGCAGTACCACTGGAATTATATGGCAGTATCACTGGAATTATATGGAAGTATCACTGGACATATACGGCAGTACCGCTGGACTGGATTTATACGGCAGTATCACTGGACTTATACGGCAGTACCACTAGACTGGATTTTTACAGCACTACCACTGGATTTATATGCCAGTACCACTGGAATTATACAGCAGTATCACTGGAATTATACGTCAGTATCACTGAAATTATACGGCAGTAACACTGGATTTATACAGCAGTAACACTGGAATTATATGGCAGTACCACTGGATTTATACGGCAGTACCAATGGACTGGATTTATACTGCAATATCACTGGATTTATACAGCAGTAAGACTGGACTGGATTTATACGGCAGTATCACTGGACTTTTATGGCAGTACCACTGGACTGGATTTATACGGCAGTACCACTGGACTTATACGCCAGTACCACTGGATTTATATGGCAGTATCACTGAAATTATACAGCAGTATCACTGTAATTGTACGGCAGTATCACTGGAATTATACGGCAGTATCACTGCAATTTTACGGCAGTACCACTGGATTTATACGGCAGAACCACTGGACTTATATGGCAGTACCACTGGAATTATATGTCAGTATCAATGAAATTATATGGCAGTACCACTATATTTATATGGCAGTATCACTGGAATTATATGGAAGTACCACTGGACATACATGCCAGTACCACTGGATTTATACGGCAGTACCACTGGACATATACAGCAGTACCACTAGACATATACGGCAGTACCACTGGACTGGATTTATACGGATTTATCACTAGACTGGATTTATATGGCAGTATCACTGGAATTATACACCAGTACCACTGGAATTATATGGCAGTATCACTGGACATGTACGGCGGTATCACTGACATATACGGCAGTACTACTGGACTTGTACAGCAGCACCACTGGAATGATGCAGGACAACACAGCACCGCTGCAATGGACTGGACTTATACAGCAGCACTGAACATATGGCAGCAGAGGACACCACCACTGTGACTGGACTGCTGCAGTACAAGACAACACCACTGGACTAATGCAGCACAACACAGCACCACTGAACTTATACAGCAGTACTGGACATATGGCAGCAGAGGACACCACCACTGTGACTGGACTGATGCAGCATAAGATACTACACTGGACTGTGCAGCACAAGACAGCACTAGAATCGCCACCCCACTTTCCCTCCCGTCAGACACTGAGGACGGCTACACGTCATCTCTCTACACTCTCCAATGCCGGAGTGAAAATGGCAGCGACGCGCGGCTCCTTATATGGAATCCAAACCCTGCGAGAATCCGACAGCGGGATGATGGCGTTTTGCCTCGTTCTGGTTTCCGAGTCAGGTGGGAAAACCCGCTAATCTCTACCCGGAAGCACAGCAGCCAGGCCGTAGTGTCGGTTCAGCTCAACCCGGCAGCGATGGCATGGGACAGGCCCAGCGGGACTTATCCGCTATCTCGGTAGCCCTATCTGACCCTGGGTTCAGGAGACCGGCAGTCAGAATGGCAGCAATCAGAACACCGAAACCCTGACTGCCCAAATCCCAACGGGTGTTGTATGCGTGACTAGTGCTCAGAAGACTGCCGGTCAGCATACCAACACTGGGATCTTTTCAGCGGAATGCCGGCAGGGGCTCGCTGCACTTGCCACACTGCAGGCACAGTGGCAACATTCTATTCCCACTTCTATGGGTGTTGTGGACACCCACGAGTGGGAATAGTCCCTGTTGGTCGGCATGCCGACCGTCGCGATTGTGAGGGGGCAGGATGTAGGGGAAGGTTATGTGACCGTTGGTCTCCTGACCGCCGGTCACATAACTACATCCCATCCCAACAGGAGTGACAAACTAAACTAACCCTCCCCCTAACCCTCTCTCCCTTCCTGCGGCCTAACCCCTTCCTTCCTGCAGCCTAAACCTAACACACACACACCCACCTCGCCATACTTATGTTTCAGATTCTGGTGCCATCATTCTGACAGGTGTACCGGTCTCCTGACCACCAGAATCCAGTTGGGGAATTTCCCATTAGGCATGTGAGGCACGTGCCTAGGGGCAGGGCTGGATTAAGGGCCACATGGGTCTGGAGCTGAAAATGTTCAAGGGCCTACTGTGAGATGCAGAGAAGCTGTGATCAGTGTGGGTGGGGCCAGAGCCACATGACTGTGTACACCCCTAAACTATCAGCTCCACTGTTTCCCTAAGTACATAAAAATACAAAATTGCACACATTTGTGAGAGAACTAGAAAACAATTTAATACTTGTAATTTATGGCTGATTGTGTGGCCATCTGGGTGGCTGGTCATCATCATGCTGCCATTGCGATGGGCCTATTTTTATGTGGAGGCCTGGAGCTGCAGCTCCATCAGCCCATTGTTAATCTGGCCCTGCCTAGGGGCAGCACCTGTTGGTGGGCGGTACTTGGATGCTTGTTGTGTGACTCTCAGCCTGAAATGTATCAGTAATTACAAAACCATTCCATTGTATTGTACCATGTGCCATTTTGAATGGAGTGTGAATGGGTCACGCACTTACTGCCCATGTAAACTGTCCTATTTAGTAAATTAAAAAAATATTCATGGCTTTTTTTGTTATTCTATTAAATTAGCAATCATCAACCAATCAATGAAAATGAGAAAATTATGCAAGGGGGGGCGTTCCTGTTGCGCCTTGGGTAACCCTCCCCCTTAAAATTCTTCCCTGCCAGCATACCATACGTCGGGATGCCACCTACAACCCGTTGATAGGGAGTTAGAATTTGGCATATTTTCCCAATTGCAGCATTTTTGGTGAAGACATGTTATTCTTTCTGTCTGTGATTCATTTACAGTCAATGCATCATTAAGCTCGCTCCATATTTCTATTCAGTATTATGTATCAGTGTCTTAGTGATTCAACACTGTGTGTAAAAGCTGGCATTTATGAATGACAATATTGGAGGACTTTCATGAAAATTGTGAAGTTGCCTGTAGGCCCAGGGGCATCGGAATGAGAGAGGCACCATCCACCCGGACCTGCACGCCTGTGCAGCCACAGCTTCAGAGCTGCCCACGCTGCTGTATTACCAGCGGTGCATCCGGCACTGTTACTATAATGACACACAGCGGGCAACGCTGATGCTGCCTTCCCTGTGCGCCCCGCCCACACCTCGTTTCCTGCAGTGTCTGCGCGCTGCGGAGAGCCGGAGACATGCTGCCCGTGACAGCGGAGGTAAACAGCAGCATAGCTGCTGACTGTGGGGAAGGTCGAATGAATAGGGAGAGGAGCAATGAGGAGGAGGAGGAGGAGGAGGAGGCGCTCTACCTGGCAAATGTGTGTCTAGTGGCTTTACTAGGCGTAATGTGTAACATGTGTGTGATACCCGGGATTAGAAACTTGGATGGTTTTATTAGTATGGGTATCACTGGATAACAGGAGAAACCCGCCTAAGGGTTACTTCCCCTGGTTATTAGTACTGAGGTGCTTATTATTTGGAAAACCGGTAGTAAATGGAGGCGTTGGGACCCAGAAGGAGTTGGTGCCAAGTGGACTAAAAGGCCTTGCGCAGCTGGCGGGAGACATACGGGCAACTGGGGAAGAAGAATTAAAAAAGGAGAAGCTCGAGCACTGACGGTTGTTGGTGTATCGGTGTGAGGAGGGAGACGTGAGCGATGTGTGGAAGCTGCGCCACCAAGAAGGAAAAAACGTCCCTACACCAGGACCAAAGCCGACTGAAGGTATACCCTGATGGGGAGAAAGAGAGCCAAATCGCGGAACCCACTGTGAGTTTGGAGATCGGTGTCCCGGCAAATGGAGCGGAGACTGCTGGCGGCTATCGTAGGAGAGCATCGGTGACGTCGCATGATGGGGCCGGATCACGCAGTCCTCTGCACTGTCCAGGGCGGGGATCGTCCGTTCAGGATCCACCCAGGGGAGAGGCTGGGCCGGTGAGTGACTGAGGTCTGATCTCATAATAACAGTACTAGGCAGGACAGAGGAGGAGCAGCCCGGCAGTCCTAACCCTGGGAGGCGGAGCCCAATTCCCCTAAGTGACAAGAGGGAGAGTTAAGCTAAGATAAATAAGGCAGGCTCCTAGGACAGTCATCTGAACATTAGCCCTGTCTTAGTATAGTAAACCGAACCCAGCTATCAGATGCCCAATAATAACAGAAAGTGTCAGGAACAATCAGATCAAGATTTTGGTCAGAGGAGTCATAGGGAACGCTACGTAGTGTGAAGCGGATGCCTTATGATCAGGATAATAACGCTCTCAACTCCTGCACCACTGAAAGGGTCAGCAGAGAGAGTCAGTCTTATTCCCGGGTGAAACAATAGTTAATTCAAGAGAGACTTTCTTTAATATTGAAGTTGATGGAAAGGATTCTTAGAATAACCCCAGCGTCTACCCTCATTGTATGTGAAACCCGTAACATTTATTCCCCGCTTTTACACTACCACGACCCTCCTAAACCCATCTGCTGAGTAATTTCTGTGGGTGTTAGTGATAAAGAATAAAGACTTTATCGGTAACCATCTGATTAATGGTCAAAACCACTGCGTCACTACCCATCAGAAGTGCGACACTACAGTGAGGCAGTTAGCAGCTTTACTATTTGGAGATAGACAGCGTACAGAATAAGCTTGAGGCTTGGACTCAATATAGAGTTTGGAGGAGCAGCATCTCTAGGAGTTATAATTACAGCTGTCCTATTCACGGGAGATACATATTTAGGATAGACCACGTTGTATCCACTGACTCGCACCCAGGAAATACTGTGACATTCTAATTCATGACCAAACTACAACGTTACTACTCGTACACATGCTAAATTATTATAGCGTCAGAGACCGAGCTACATGTGCGAGATTATCCAGTGATCCTACTGCCCTACCTAGAGAGCTATATGTAACTATCCAGGAGACTAAGTTACAAATTTATGTATGTGCACCAACGAATGAAACTCAGCTGAACTGATTTACTCGGGTATATTTCAGTACTGAAAGAGATATATTACTAATGTAAATTGTTGACTATCTTAATCACCTGTATAAGTAATGTATATCAGTTTGGGAATTGTTATACTAACCTTTATTTAGGATGGTTTCGGAGTCCAGTTGTTGAGGATATCGCGGAGTTTCCAGATCCAGTCAAATAAAACTGTTTATTTCCTGTTTTATAAATTTTGTTGAAAACGAAGGTTGTGTTACTTTTAATTGTTTTATTAAAGAGTCAGATTAACATCTTCAGAGTGGATAATTCCTGTGATCAACTGTGTTGCGGTAAATTCCGAGGTCAATCCCACTCTCTGTGTCGAGGAATGGCCTAGAGATCTGTAACCAAAACAGAGAAAGCGAGGTAAATTACTTACATTGAAAGTTCGTGTGAGATACTTACTCAAGCCAACCATCATACCTAATTCATCATTATTCTTCAAGAGTGTTACAATTAAATTTTCCTTGGCGTCACGAACAGGATCGATAACTTAAGTGAGGAATCCTATACAAGTAGAGGATGTCTAAAGAGCAATCTACGATGGCTGGGGCATTCAGTGGAGAGTCTAGTAAACCTACGCAAGAAATGCCTAGCATGGCGCAGATAAACCCAATTACCTTACCATACTATTTCGGGGCCCCATGGCTTCCCACCTATCATGGAGACCGACACAAGGCTGAGGGGAATACCTTGACCGACTTCAAGAACAAGATGAAGTCGATGTTTCGTCTTTATCCACTAAATGAGCAACAAAAAGTTGAGATCCTCATCGGTCAACTGAAAGGGTCAGCACAAAGGGAGGTTATCTCATGGCCCACCGAGGAGAGGAGAAATATTGAGCAGATACTCCAACGGTTAGCCACCACGTTCGAGCTTCATACGATTTCGGAATTAAAAATGAAATTCTATGCTAGGAAACGGCGGTTGGGAGAGACATTGAGAGATTATGCGCTGAGCCTACAAGAAGCTTTGAAGGCGATTCGGACAGTCGATGAAAATGAAATCGAAAACAGCGATGAAGCTCTTATATCCCAATTCATCGAAGGGGCAAATAAAGAAAGCATAAGAGCTCAACTGAGACTGTTAAGAATGCAGAAACCCGATCAGTCATTTTTAGACTTCAAAAGAGGCTGCGATTAAGGTAGTCGGGACAGAGATGGCCCAAGAGGTCGGGTTTCCGGAAATGCCTGGATATCAGGAAAGTCAATTATCAAACGAGGACGCCCCTTTCCATCCAGCTAGGAACAAGAGAATTGGAGACACCATTGGCCAAAGCTTCCAAATGCCCGCTGCAGATCCGATAAGAGCCCTAAAAAAGCAAATGGAGGAGCTCGCCGTGGGAATGGCTGAAATGTGTAAAGAGGTAAAAAATGTATCTTGCAGACAGGGACCGAATCCCAATGAAGCCAGGTGGCCCCGGGAGCGAAGGAGAGCCAGAAGTGATTGGTGGACCCCGCCTCAAGCAAGCGGAAGAAGGAGCACAGATCGATTTGATCCCCAAGGCCGTCCTATTTGTCGGCGTTGTCAATGTCCTGGCCATATCGAACGGAACTGTGACCAAGAGGAGGCTTTAAACTCCAATGCCCCGAGGTTGGAGACCGAGCCTCGGGGGGAGATGCCGCAATAGGTTCAAGGTCTGAAGAATGGTGGTCCCAGTATGTGGGGCGATGCCCTCATATTCGCATTTCCCTTAATGGGGTAGAAATCATGGCTATGGTCGACACCGGTTCACAAATAACCAGCATTCAACATTCCACGTTCATCCAGCATTGGGGAGAACACCAAATTGTGACCCCTCCTCCCGCCTGGCTCCAATTGATAGCCAGCAATGGATCAAGTATCTCTTGCGTGGGCTATTGGGAGGCCGACGTCAAAGTAGGGGACACAGAAATGCCTCACCAAGGGTATCTGATCACACATACTAGTGACCCGAGTGCTAACCCAATGATTTTGGGGATGAATATTTTACAAAGCTGCCCGGAAGAACTGATCTCTATCCTTAAGCGGGAGCTGACCGGAAAATCGACCATCGAACCGTCTGTGTTACAAAAGACTATAAAGACTTTGCAGAGCCAACGGGCATTGGTACAATGTAATGGTTCCATCGGGAAAGTTCGGATTACCGAAAGTAAACCCATTAAATTACCTCCAAATGCAGAGGTGATTATCTGGGGGAAAGCACGGTGTGGACCTCAAGGAAAGAGTTATGAGGCCTTAGTTGAGCCATGTGAAGGGGATGACAGAGAAGAATTTGTTGTCGCACATGTCCTAGTGAACGTTACGGGTGGCTGAGTTCCAGTACGAATTTTAAATCCTCATAACCATATGGTTAAATTGTACCGACAGCGACCTATCGCTAAGCTCACCTGGATTACCTTCCAAGATGTCATCCATGCACAGACTCGGGTGTGCTCACAGAGTGATGATGCCGTGACGGAGGGAGACAAAACTCCGACGGAATGGTGGAGAGGCATCCACATCGGAAATGAAGATACCCCTCAAGAACACAAGGATGGAGCCCTCCAAGTCATAAAGAAGAATTCGGCAACCTTCAGCCAAGGACCCTTAGATTTTGGAACCGTCACGACTAAAACATCGCATTGTGACGGGGAATGCTGCCCCTATCAGGGAAAAACATAGGCCCTTAGCTCCAGCCCTCTATCAGCCGGTGAGGAAGATGCTAGAGGAAATGAAGGCTACGGGCGTCATCCAGGAGAGTCACAGCCCTTGGGCCGCACCTATGGTGTTGGTAAAAAAGAAGAACGGACAATTGAGATTCTGCATCGATTATCGGAAATTGAACCAGGTTACCCATAAGGACGCGTACCCGCTCCCCAGGATTGAGGAATCTCTGGCCGCCCTAAAGTCCGCTAAGTATTTCTCCACGATAGATTTAACGAGTGGGTACTGGCAGATCATGATGGAGCCAGAAGATCAAGAAAAAACGGCCTTTACCACTCCCATGGGACTCCATGAATTCAAGCGGATGCCCTTTGGATTATGTAACGCTCCAGCAACCTTCCAAAGGATGATGGAACATTGCTTGAGGCATAGGAACTTTGAAATGATATTGCTGTACCTGGATGATATAATCATTTTCTCAAAGTCATATGCCGAACATTTACAGCATCTCCATGAAGTCCTGCAACAACTCGCTAGTTACGGGCTAAAAGTAAATCCCGCCAAATGCCATTTATTGAAACCGCAAGTTCATTACTTGGGACATGTAGTGAGCTCTGAAGGAATTGCGCCCGATCCCGAGAAAATTCGAACTGTCCAAAATTGGCCGGTGCCCCAAACTGTCAAAGATGTCAGGCGATTCCTGGGTTTCGTGGGGTACTATAGGCGCTTTGTGAAAGGTTTCGCCAAAGTAGCTGCCCCTATACACGAACTGCTTCGAGATGTGCCCCATGATAGCCAAAGCAGACGGCAACTGATTACTTGGACTTCCCGGCAACAGACGGCATTTGAACACCTCAAGAGGGTGTTGACCCAAACCCCCCTCTTGGCCTATCCGGACTATTGCAAACCTTTCATTCTGCAAACTGATGCGAGCAAACAAGGACTCAGCGCGGTCCTCGCACAAGTACAAGATGGTAAAGAGAGAGTAATAGCCTACGCCAGCCGAGGCCTTCGGAAAACCGAACGTAATGACGCTAATTATAGTGCCTTTAAATTAGAATTTCTAGCACTAGTGTGGGCCATCACCGAGAAATTCAGGGACTATCTGGCTGTTACTCCATTTGTAGCTTATACCGACTGTAATCCCCTGGCACATTTAGGTACTGCCAAAATGGGAGCACTGGAGCAGCGATGGTATGCTCGGCTGTCCAACTATAAATTTACAATCCAATATTGGCCTGGACAGAATAATAGCAATGCTGATGCGTTATCCCGCCTTGCCGACCGGGAGGAGTCTGAAGTAGAGGATAAGTTAGAAGCGGTGGAAATGCCCCCTTTTCAAATGACACGCCAACTGGTGATCCAACATAACCATAACACCATCACTATGAGAAGCGAATCTGAACGACCTCTGGAAGAAAGGGATCTGAGTGAATGGCAAGGGTGGCAAGAGGAGTATCCTACTTTCCAGCAACTGAAGAGGTTGCTTTTGCATAAAAAAGGCCTATCTAAAGCCGAACGACAAGCTGCAGCACCAGAATTGGTGAAATTATGGAGACAGCGGGACCGCTTAGAGATCCATCAGAATTTAATGATCCGGAAAAGTACTAATCCAAAAACCCACCTAAACATGACCCAAGTGCTCATTCCTATGACAAAAGCACCAATTCTGTTAAATGCCTATCACATTCGGTCTGGACATTTCGGGAGTCAAAAGACTGAAATGAATCTTAGACAACGGGTCTATTGGGTAGGATTGCGTCAAAGCGTAGAGGAATGACGTCAGCACTGTCCCGACTGTAATCTCCGAAGGACACCGCTGGCCAACGAGAGAGCTCCACTCCATCCGATAGTTAGCCACCAACCATTGGAGTTAGTCACAATTGACCATGTAAAGCTGGAGAAGAGTAAACTGGGATATGAATATGCCATCATGATAGTAGACCATTACATGAAATTCGCAGTGGCCTTACCAGTAAAGAATATGAGAGCGAAGACCACGGCGGAGATCTTTTGGAGGGCCTTCGTGAGACCATACGGGTTTCCGGATAAGATTCTGATCGATCAAGGGCCTGCATTCACATCCAAACTCTTCCAAGAACTGTGCCTCCTCTATGGATGTAAGAAGATTAGAACTACCTCATATCATCCCCAAGGAAATGGCCTTTATGAGAGGACGGACCAGACGCTCATCCAAATGTTACGGGTTCTCCCCGAACAGCAACGTCAGGACTGGCCATTGATGTTGACAGAGCTCATGTTCATCTATAATAATACTGTCCATAGTTCGACCGGATATACTCCATATTATTTAATATTCGGTAGACAAGGTAGACTACCAGTAGATGTGAGTCTAAATGTGGAGATTGCTCCCGAATCGTTTATAGAAACCAACTGGGTATCCGAACACCAACGTCGATTGAAGGTGGCTCAAGACCTGGTAAAGCAACATAGAGGAATAGTGCAAAAACGGCAAGAGCATAATTACAATGTAAAGGCACAGGCTAAACCTTTGCCCATAGGATGTAGGGTATTCAGATGGAACAATCGACGGCAAAGCAAATTAGACTACCGATGGGAGTCTCTTCCATATAGAGTGATGGAAATGCCAAATCCAGAAATTGCAGTATACCGTATCCAGTTAGAGGATGGAAGTCGACAAAGCCTAGTACATAGAGACCAACTGAAACTATGGGGGTCATTCCGAGTTGTTCACTCGCAAGCGGATTTTAGCAGATTTGCTCGTGCTAAGCCGCCGCCTACTGAGAGTGAATCTTAGCATCTTAAAATTGCGAACGATGTATTCGCAATATTGCGATTACACACCTCGTAGCAGTTTCTGAGTAGCTCCAGACTTACTCTGCATCTGCGATCATTTCAGTGCTTGTCGTTCCTGGTTTGACGTCACAAACACACCCAGCGTTCGCCCAGACACTCCTCCATTTCTCCAGCCACTCCTGCGTTTTTTCCGGAAACTGTAGCGTTTTTTCCCACACGCCCATAAAACGGCCTGTTTCCGCCCAGTAACACCCATTTCCTGTCAATCACATTACGATCGCCAGAACGATAAAAAAGCCGTGAGTAAAATTCCTAAGTGCATAGCAAATTTACTTGGCGCAGTCGCAGTGCGGACATTGCGCATGCGCATTAAGCGGAAAATCGCTGCGATGCGAAGATTTTTACCGAGCGAACAACTCGGAATGACCCCCATTGTCCTATCTGGCCAGAATCAGAGTGCCAAGATGTCCTACAGCCAGAGATAACTCCAAATATAAACTCATATCCGGACACGATGATGAGTCTGTGCTGGCCAGTGTTGGGCATTTGCGGAGAACCCAATGCCTTAGCGAGTATTGAACCCCTAACTGAAAATATTATAGGCCCTGTTGATACAGAGGTTCCTTTGTTAAGACGCTCTGAAAGGAGCACCAAAGGGAAGCTACCTGTTAGATATCAGCTCTAAAATACACCAGTTAAGTTAATCTGACTCCAAAATGTTATTTTGAACATAGTGCTGGTTATTCCGCTACTTTAGTAAGAAATGTAGATGTAAAAATATTAAGTAATAAGAAGTTATATAAAACTGTAAGCAAAGTAGTTATACGAAGAGCAAATGCATGTTTTGTATGTTCCACCAATTCACATTTGTTAATTGGATTGTTCTGGAGGTCTTGTACGCAGTTAACGGATGCGTAGGGATACGCATCAAATTACCGGGGAGGTATGTGATACCCGGGATTAGAAACTTGGATGGTTTTATTAGTATGGGTATCACTGGATAACAGGAGAAACCCGCCTAAGGGTTACTTCCCCTGGTTATTAGTACTGAGGTGCTTATTATTTGGAAAACTGGAGAAAATGGAGGCGTTGGGACCCAGAAGGAGTTGGTGCCAAGTGGACTAAAAGGCCTCGCGCAGCTGGCGGGAGACATACGGGCAACTGGGGAAGAAGAATTAAAAAAGGGGAAGCTCGAGCACTGACGGTGGTTGGTGTATCGGTGTGAGGAGGGAGACGTGAGCGACGTGTGGAAGCTGCGCCACCAAGAAGGAAAAAACGTCCCTACACCAGGACCAAAGCCGACTGAAGGTATACCCTGACGGGGAGAAAGAGAGCCAAATCGCAGAACCCACCGTGAGTTTGGAGATCAGTGTCCCGGCAAACGGAGCGGAGACTGCTGGCGGCTATCGTAGGAGAGCATCGGTGACGTCGCATGACGGGGCCTGATCACGCAGTCCTCTGTACTGTCCAGGGCGGGGATCGTCTGTTCAGGATCCACCCAGGGGAGAGGCTGGGCCGGTGAGTGACTGAGGTCTGATCTCATAATAACAGTACTAGGCAGGACAGAGGAGGAGTAGCCCGGCAGTCCTAACCCTGGGAGGCGGAGCCCAATTCCCCTAAGTGACAAGAGGGAGAGTTAAGCTAAGCTAAATAAGGCAGGCTCCTAGGACAGTCAGCTGAACATTAGCCCTGTCTTAGTATAGTAAACCGAACCCAGCTATCAGATGCCCAATAATAACAGAAAGTGTCAGGAACAATCAGATCAAGATTTTGGTCAGAGGAGTCATAGGGAACGCTACGTAGTGTGAAGCGGATGCCTTATGATCAGGATAATAACGCTCTCAACTCCTGCACCACTGAAAGGGTCAGCAGAGAGAGTCAGTCTTATTCCCGGGTGAAACAATAGTTAATTCAAGAGAGACTTTCTTTAATATTGAAGTTGATGGGAAGGATTCTTAGAATAACCCCAGCGTCTACCCTCATTGTATGTGAAACCCGTAACATTTATTCCCCGCTTTTACACTACCACGACCCTCTTAAACCCATCTGCTGAGTAATTTCTGTGGGTGTTAGTGATAAAGAATAAAGACTTTATCGGTAACCATATGATTAATGGTCAAAACCACTGCGTCACTACCCATCCGAAGTGCGACACTACAGTGAGGCAGTTAGCAGCTTTACTATTTGGAGATAGACAGCGTACAGAATAAGCTTGAGGCTTGGACTCAATATAGAGTTTGGAGGAGCAGCATCTCTAGGAGTTATAATTACAGCTGTCCTATTCACGGGAGATACATATTTAGGATAGACCACGTTGTATCCACTGACTCGCATCCAGGAAATACTGTGACATTCTAATTCATGACCAAACTACAACGTTACTACTCGTACACCTGCTAAATGATTATAGCGTCAGAGACCGAGCTACATGTGCGAGATTATCCAGTGATCCTACTGCCCTACCTAGAGAGCTATATGTAACTATCCAGGAGACTAAGTTACAAATTTATGTATGTGCACCAACGAATGAAACTCAGCTGAACTGATTTACTCGGGTATATTTCAGTACTGAAAGAGATATATTACTAATGTAAATTGTTGACTATCTTAATCACCTGTATAAGTAATGTATATCAGTTTGGGAATTGTTATACTAACCTTTATTTAGGATGGTTTCGGAGTCCAGTTGTTGAGGATATCGCGGAGTTTCCAGATCCAGTCAAATAAAACTGTTTATTTCCTGTTTGATAAATTTCGTTGAAAACGAAGGTTGTGTTACTTTTAATTGTTTTATTAAAGAGTCAGATTAACATCTTCAGAGTGGATAATTCCTGTGATCAACTGTGTTGCAGTAAATTCTAAAGGTCAATCCCACTCTCTGTGTCGAGGAATGGCCTAGAGATCTGTAACCAAAACAGAGAAAGCAAAGTAAATTACTTACATTGAAAGTTTGTGTGAGATACTTACCCAAGCCAACCATCATACCTAATTCATCATTATTCTTCAAGAGTGTTACATGTGTAATGGGCTCTACCCGGCATAATGTGTAACGGGCTCTACCAGGCATAATGTGTAACGTGTAATGGGCTCTACCAGGCATAATGTGTAACATGTAATGGGCTCTACCACGCGTAATGTGTAACATGTGTAATGGGCTCTAGCACACGTAATGTGTAACGTGTAATGGGCTCTACCAGGCGTAATGTGTAACATGTGTAATGGGTTCTACCATGTGTAATGTGTAACGTGTGTAATGGGTTCTACCAGGCGTAATGTGTAACATGTGTAATGGGTTCTACCACAAGTAATGTGTAACACGTGTAATGGGCTCTACCACACGTAATGTGTAATGGGTTCTACCAGGCGTAATGTGTAACGTGTATGTGTAAAGGGCTCTACTAGGCGTAATGTGTAACGTGTAATGGGCTCTACCAGGCGTAATGTGTATAATGGTCTCTACCAGGCGTAATGTGTATAGGGGATCTACCAGGCGTAATGTGTAACATGTAATGGGCTCTACCAGGAGTAATGTGTAACATGTGTAATGGGCTCTACCAGGCGTAATGTGTAACATGTGTAATGGGCTCTACCACACATTATGTGTAACGGGCTTTACCAGGCGTAATGTGTAACATGTGTAATGGGCTCTACCACGTGTATTGTGTAACGTGTGATGGGCTCTACCAGGCATAATGTGTATACTGGTCTCTACCAGGCATAATGTGTATAGGGGCTCTACCAGGCTGTTAGGATCTCCTGCTCTGTGCTGCCACGTCGCCATGGCAACCGGGAGGCAAGTGTTAGCGAAGTAACCTGAGCGCAGCTGATACTCCGGTACGGGTTTTTACTGTGTAGTGGTTACAGGCTCTGTGCACGGCAGGGAATCCGGCGCTGGTTTTGTGCTCACAGTCTGTGAGGTCTGAGTGGGGCGTGGACAGCACCTGCTATATAAACCATCCTCTCAGGCTAGGCAAATGCTGCTGAATCTTTGTTTGTTAGTCAGTTCCAGAGAGTTAGCTAGTACTGTGTGACTTTGTATTTACTTGTTGCTTACTGCGAATAGGCCTTGGGATTCGGTACTTCATTCTGCCACCAATCCGGACCTAGCAGTAAGACTGGAGTCAGTTGTTTGACCTGCTGGGGTTCTTTTGCTATTCTGTGAACCCAGCAGGTTTGCGGCTGTACTCTCAGACTTGCTTGCTTAATCCTCCCTCACTGTGCAGGGCGTCCAGGTGTCAGTTTAGTGGCAGTAAGCTGAACCTGTGCCCTGCAAGTGGGGGTTAGGATTGTGGATACTCTCCTTGTGTCTATATTTCTATCTCTGACCAAGGAGTTTATTCCCACACCCGTTGGTAACCCTTTGGGGTTTTTTCTGTTGCTCTTAGCAACATCATTTCAGGTGCTCCACATGTTAAATCACTACACATCGCTTCATTGTCCGCTCTATTCCATCTGAGCATTCCTGACACTAGGGAGACACCCAATTCCTGAGCCTTTGGGCTTCTCCGTTCACTTTGTGTTTATTAGTTATTCCACCACCTCCTGTGTATGTTATGTTATACTGTCTTTGAGTTCGTTTGCTTCGCTTCCCTCTCTGTTCATACACCGGTATACTCCTGTTAGCACTGGTGTGCGTAACATAGGCATAATGTGTATAATGGTCTTTACCAGGCATAACGTGTATAATGGTCTCTACCAGGCATAATGTGTATAGGGGCTCTACCAGGTGTAATGTGTACAAGCGGCTTTACCAGGCGTAATGTGTATAATGGGCTCTACCTGGCATGTGTATAATGGGCTCTACCATGCATAATGTGTATAATGGGATCTACCAGACGTAATGTGTATAATGGGCTCTACCTGACATAATGTGTGTAATGGGCTCTACCTGGCATAATGTGTATAATGGGATCTACCAGGCATAATATGTATAATGGGTTCTACCTGGCATAATGTGTGTAATGGGCTCTACCGTGCATAGTGTGTATAAGGGGCTCTACCAGGTGTAATGTGTACAAAGGACCACTCCCAGCCAGAGGCATCACTCACATCTTGTACATCCGGTGCGGCGCCGGCAGAAAAGGGGGCATGGCTTCCAGAAGTGGAAATAGCTTTGCGTCCCGACCCCCATTTTTCGTCACTTGGGGGGTTCGGGAGGTGCGGGCTGCCTCCTGCGGAGTTCTGTTTCTGCAGTGCCGGCTCCTGCTCAGTGACAGGAGCCGAGTGCAGCACATAATGTAACAGTGCAGCATTCTGCTCCTGTCACTGAGCAGGACCCGGCATTTTGGTGTCGCCCCTCGGCGGGAGACACACGTCGCGGGCCGCACCCTCCTTGCCACTGCTCCCAGCTGCTTCATAGAGTTCCATACAGGTGCAAGAGATCTGTCTAAGGTGGCCAGGAGCTAGGGGCGCAAATTGATATTTTATCTTGCCCCCCCAACCAAAAAACATTCTGATGCCCCTGCTGTAGCAACATATACAGTAAATTTATAGGGGATGTAGTTATGTGTTCAACCGCCAGGAGACCGCCGGTCACATTACCGATGGCTACTCCCCGCCCTCTCTAAATACCGTCAGTCGGCATGCTGACTAGCGGGGACTATTCCCACTCGTGGGTGTCCATGACACCCATAGAATGAGAAAAAAACCTGTGGCGAGCAAATTTGTAGTTGCCACTTTGGAATTACAGTTTTGAAAATTAAATGTGTTTGGTTGCCATTGGCAACACCACAACTTCCCTGTGCATGGGTTTTCAGAAGTATCTTCAGTGTTAACACAAATTATATTCCAACTCCAACAACCTGGGCAGATGTTAATGCTTTGAGCATAAATAAATAAATAGTTGCATACTGCACCATTTCATCTGTAAAGGGTTAATAATTTAAAGGCAAAACCAACCGGGTAATTAATTGCCCGCTTTAAATCTAGTGACTCTTTCCTACAAATTGCGGGCTATCACATTTGGTTTTAAATATAAATTTTTCAAAGGGGATAAAATGCCAGCTGTCGGGATCCCGGCGTTCAGGACACGCCGAAATCCTAACAGCCGACAATGCCGCCAGCCGGAATCCTGGTGCACCAGGGCTATTCCCACTCATGGGTGTCCACAACACCCATAGAGTGGGAATAAATCCTATGGCGAGCGTAGCGGGCCATCGAGCCCACTGCATGGCAAGCACAGCGAGCCCGCAAGGGGACTCTTAGTGCTCGCCCCGCTGCTGGCATTCTGGCGCACGGGATGCCGCTGTCGGGATATTGGCAGTCGGCGTCCCAGCCGCCGGTATAACGTATGTAATCCTTTCAAAGCTGTGATAAAGGAGTTTTGCATGCTCAATAATGATTGATATTTATCACAGAAAAGCGTTCTATTTATCACAAAGGCACAGAGGGGGTCATTCCGAGTTGTTCGCTCGGTAAATTTCTTCGCATCGCAGCGATTTTCCGCTTAGTGCGCATGCGCAATGTCCGCACTGCGACTGCGCCAAGTAAATTTGCTATGCAGTTAGGAATTTTACTCACGGTTTTTTCTTCGTTCTGGTGATCGTAATGTGATTGACAGGAAGTGGGTGTTTCTGGGCGGAAACTGGCCGTTTTATGGGAGTGTGTGAAAAAACGCTACCGTTTCTGGGAAAAACGCGGGAGTGGCTGGAGAAACGGAGGAGTGTCTGGGCGAACGCTGGGTGTGTTTGTGACGTCAAACCAGGAACGACAAGCACTGAACTGATCGCACTGGCAGAGTAAGTCTCGAGTTACTCAGAAACTGCACAGAGATGTCTTATCGCAATATTGCGAATCTTTCGTTCGCAATTTTAAGAAGCTAAGATTCACTCCCAGTAGGCGGCGGCTTAGCGTGTGCAAAGCTGCTAAAAGCAGCTTGCGAGCGAACAACTCGGAATGACCCCCAGAGTTTTTTATATGCTATCAATATTAATGTGTAATTATCTGCACTCGGGGCCTAATTATGTTTTTACGCAGTGCTGATGTTCGCACAACTAAGCGGTTATGGGCAGTTTGCGCACATGCTGCCATCGCAGTGCATTCGCGGCAAGGTATCTTTGCAATTGCGCTCGCAGTGAGAATGTTAACGCAGAGCGATTGACAGGAAGGGATCGTTTTGGCGAGGTAACGGGGAATGTCGGCAAAAACACAGGCATGTCACGGCCATTGTCAGGGCACGTATCTGCCTTCAGCTGCAGTCATGTACTGTACATAAAGAAATGTGGCGCCAGTGTCACTACTGCCGCGCAGAGGTGTAGCTAGGCGCCATGGTGCCCAGAGCAAGGGTATATTTTGGTGCCCCCCTCCCCTATACTGAATTGGAGGCCTAGCCAACATGTGGTGGCATGTTACATTTAAAAAAAAAAAAAAATATTTAAAAATCCTAAATTGGTGACACGGCCATTTCCAGACCTTGTGAAGCTCAGGGCAAAAGTTTCCTTTGGGTGCCTCCCCTGTTTAAAATAGGGTCAGTGCGTTCTGAAGGCTTGCAACAACAATATAGTGGCATGGCAGTATGGACGGTGTAATGGTCAGCATTACAGCCTCACAGCACTGAGGTCATGGGTTCAATTCCCACCATGGCCCTAACTGTGTGGAGTTTGTATATTCTCCCCGTGCATGCGTGGGTTTACTCAGAGTATTACAGTTTCCTCCCATGATACAAAAATATACTGGTAGGTTAATTGGCCCCCAACAAAAATTAACCCTGTTGTGTGTGTGTGTGTGTGTGTGTATGGTAAGGAATATAGATTGTAAGCTCTTATAGGGCAGGAACTGATGTGAATGGCAAAATATTCTCTGCGGAATATGTGTGCGCTATATAAATAACTGGTAATAAATAAATAATGGCTTCATTGGAAGGTGCAGGGCCATAGAATAGCACCAGTTCATATTACACCGCACAGTAGTGTCCTTTGGCCCTCATTCCGAGTCGTTCGCTCGGTAATTTTCATCGCATCGCAGTGAAATTCCGCTTAGTACGCATGCGCAATAATCGCACTGCGACTGCGCCAAGTAATTTTACAATGAAGATAGTATTTTTACTCACGGCTTTTTCTTCGCTCCGGCGATCGTAGTGTGATTGACAGGAAATGGGTGTTACTGGGCGGAAACACGGCGTTTTCGGGGCGTGTGGATAAAAACGCTACCGTTTCCGGAAAAAACGCAGGAGTGGCCGGAGAAACGGGGGAGTGTCTGGGCGAACGCTGGGTGTGTTTATGACGTCAAACCAGGAACGACAAGCACTGAACTGATCGCAGATGCCGAGTAAGTCTGAAGCTACTCTGAAACTGCTAAGTAGTTTGTAATCGCAATATTGCGAATACATCGGTCGCAATTTTAAGAAGCTAAGATTCACTCCCAGTAGGCGGCGGCTTAGCGTGAGCAACTCTGCTAAAATCGCCTTGCGACCGATCAACTCGGAATGAGGGCCTTTATTCACAATACACCGTCCGTACCTGCAGCATCTGAAGTAGAGACGTGTTGCAGCTTGCAGGAAAGAGAGAGGTGCTGCAGCAGCCGGGGCAGAGAGTAGTGATGCAGGACAGAAGTAACTCTGTTGCACAGCTACAAGCAGACAGTGAGATATATAAAGAGCACGCCCTCTAACTTTTTCGGCGCTCGGAGCTCGCGCTTCACCGGAGCCACCGTCGCTACACCCCTGCTGCCGTGGCCAGTCTGCATACCCATAGACTCAGGGAGTCGATGTTCCTGGTTATTGTTAAGCCGTCTGATGGTGGGAGAGAGAAATCTGACGCTGGTTGGATAAGTACTGCAGCAGGAGGCGTCTGCTTGTAACAGATGCCTGCTGCTGTAATTCCATATAGTTCTATCACTGCTGCTTCCAAGGAAGCCGCAGTAATAGCAAAGCCGGCCTCACTTGAATAAGCTTCAAGGACATATGGATAAGCCTTGTTGCATGCATGGCACAGAATTACATATTTTATACAAAAACATTACATGCATCCAATTCTGCATCGTGCCCGCTCTATGGGGGGGATTCAATTACCCGTGGTAAATTACCATGGGTGAAAAAGGGAGGTAGACTCTGGGCTATTCCCCAGACAGCTTTGTTAACGCCCGTTAAATTAGTATGTTAATGGACGTTAACACACAGAACCCATGAAAACTTTGCGTGTTAATAGGGTCGCGGCACACTTTAACCCGCTGGTAATGATGGGCCTAATTCAGACCTGATCACTTCTGTGTGGATTCACAGAACGGTCGATTATCGATCGACTGCGCATGCGTTCGGATCGTAATGCGCATGCGCGAGGCAAAACTGCAAAAAATCGAGTGTCTTTTTTGATCGCTAGACGTACACAAGTTTGATTGACAGGAAGCAGGCGTTTGGGAGTGGTAACTGCCCGTTTCTGGGAGTGTCAGTAAAAATGCAGGCGTGCCCAATCGTTTTCAGGGCGGGTGTGTGACGTTAGCTCCGCCAGCGATCAGCCTGATTCTATCGCACTGTAAGAGTAGGTCCTGGGGTACGCACAGACTGGACAGACTGGAAAAATCATTCATTGATGAGTGAGTTGCAATCGGTGTTCGCAGAGATTTTCGCATGGCGTACGCAGACTTGCACGGGGCGAGTATTCACTCTGTCTGGGTGGTGACTATCTGATCGCAAACCTCTGCAAATTCACAGAGGAGCGATCAGGTCTGAATTAGGCCCAATGTCACATGTGTAGGGGCAAGGGCTGGTGCAAGGTATCTCGATACACTAGGCAAAACTTCAACCTGCTCCTTCCCTCCAATCCACCAAACGTACACCAGTACCCACTTTCCAAACCCTCAGGCGAAACTGTGAAGGTAGCATCTTAGAAGTTCATAGAAGTTCAATAGCCGCCATCTGCATTCAGGGCCTAATTCAGACCTGATCGCAGCAGCAAATTTGTTAGCAGTTGGGCAAAACCATGGGGGTAATTCTGAGTTGATCGCAGCATGAACTTTGTTAGCAGTTGGGCAAAACCATGTGCACTGCAGGGGAGGCAGATATAACATGTGCAGAGAGAGTTAGATTTGGGTGTGGTGAGTTAAATCTGCAATCTAAATTGCAGTGTAAAAATAAAGCAGCCAGTATTTACCCTGCACAGAAACAATATAACCCACCCAAATCTAACTCTCTCTTCAAATATTATATCTGCCCCCCCCCCCCCCCTGCAGTGCACATGGTTTTGCCCAACTGCTAAAAAATTTCCTGCTGCGATCAACTTGGAATTACCCCCATGTGCAGTGCAGGGGGGGCAGATATAACATGTGCAGAGAGAGTTAGATTTGGGTGGGCAGAGCCGGCCATAGGCATAGGCAAACTAGGCAATTGCCTAGGGCATTTGATATGCCTAGGGGCATCAGCAGCTTCTGCTGATTAAAATGATATGCGGCACGCCTATATTCTGTGTGTAGCATTTCATATGCAGATACAGCCACAGTCTCACACAGAATATAGGCATGCTGCATATCATTTTAATCAGCAGAATCTGCTTTTGCATCCTAGCGACATAGCACTGCAAATAAGATGCATATTCATAAAAAAAGGTGCCCGGCGTTAGCATTGAGGCAAGATTTATGAGGACACATCTGTATCCAAGCAGAGGCAGAGGTCACAGTGTTAGTGGCAGTGTGAGTGCTGTGTGCATGTGAGTGGGTTGGTTGGGCAGTAGTGTTCGGAATATGTGTAAGGAGCATTATGTGTGTCATGGAAAAATGCATTAATAATGTGCAACATATGTGTAAGGGGCACTATGTGTGTCATTATGTGCATAAGGGCATTAATAATATGCGGCATATGTGTAAGGGACATTATGTGTAAAAGAGCATTAATAATGGTTGTCATAATGTGTAAGACGCATTATGTTTATAAGGACATTAATGATGTGTCTCATATATGTAAGGGGCATTACTGTGTGGAATTATGTGTATAAATGCATTACTAATGTGTGGCATTATGTGTATAAGGTGCACTACTATGTGGCATTGCGTATAGAAAGGGCATTACTGTGTCGTCTAATGTGAATAAAGAGCAATATGGTGTGGTGTAATGTAAATAAGGAGCAATTCAGTGTAATGTACTGTGAATAAGGAGCTCTACTGTGAGGAGTAACATATATAAGGTAAAGTGGTACTACTGTGGGATGTAATGTGAATTATGGACACTATCCCATGATCAAATGTGAATAAAGTTGCAGTACTGTGTGGCATAATTTGAATTGGGGGTACTATTGTGTGGCCATGCCCCTTGCCAGCAAAAACACACCCCTTTTTGGGCTGTGCGCCAAATATGCGAACTGTTCCTATTTAAAATATAGGGGGTATCAACACCAAAATAAGGACTGTTATGGGTGAGGGGTGATGGTGCTGGGAAAGAGGTGCAAGGTCAGAGGCGGAACCAGCGGTGGTGCTAGGGGGCACCAGCCAAAATCTTGCCTAGGGCATCATATTGGTTAGGGCCGGCTCTGTGGGTGGGGTGTGTTCAAATTGAAATCTAAATTGCAGTGTAAAAATAAAGCAGCCAGTATTTACCCTGCACAGAAACAAAATGACCCACCCAAGTCTAAAGCCCCGTTCACACAGGGAGATGTGTGCTGAGCGAGGGGGAGCGCTCACTTCACACAGCAGTAAAGTGAGCGATCTACTAGATTTGGCATGCATGTATGCCAAATCTAGAGTCAGCGATAGCGACGCCCGAGCCGCGCATTGCTATCGCTATGGGCACACACACAGAGAGATCCGTGCTTAATTTCTAAGCATTCTAGTCAGATTGCTTAGAATTTAAGCACGGATCTCTCCGTGTGTACCCCCCTTAACTCTCTCTGCACATGTTATATCTGCCCCCTGCAGTGCACATGGTTTTGCCCATTAGCTAACAAATTTGCTTCTGCGATCAGATGTGAACTAGGCCCTAAAGGGGTGTACACACGGAGAGATCCGTGCTTAAATTCTAAGCAATCTGACTAGATCCCTTAGAAATTAAGCACTGGTCTGTCCGTGTGTAGGGTGTTGGCGACAGTGATGTGCGGTCCTGCATGTCGCAATCGCGGATCTAGATTTGGCATGTATGCATGCCAAATCTAGTGAGATCGCTCATTTCACCGCTTGGTGAAATGAGTGGCCTCCCGTCCGTCTGTCCCCCTTGCTCAGCACACATCGCGCTGTGTGCTAAGTGGGGGGAGAGATGTGTGCTGAGTGCAGTGGCGGATCTTGCCACGGGCAAGCGGTACTTTTGCCGGGGCGCCGCCTTCCGGAGGGCGCCACACCAGGGCAAGATCCGCCACTGTGCCTCCCGCAGTGCCCCACTGTGCCCCCCCCGCTTTGAAGGGAACCAGACGCGTAGCGTCTAGTTTCCCTTCATTGAGAGGACCATAGTTGTGCGGTGCGCGATGACGTCATCGCGCACCGCACAGCATAGTGGCAAAGACACTAGGGGTCATAATTGACCTCTAGTGTCTATGCTGTTCTATGGGAGAGACGTAATAACGTCTCTCCCATAGATCGAGGAGAGGAGAGAAGAAGAGCGGCGCCGGCGGAGGAGGTCTGCAGCGGTCTGGATCAGGAACGGGGATGGTAAGTATACTTTTTTTTATTTTATTTTTTCTTTCAGCGTTGCTACAGGGGCATAATGGGGACATAACTGACCACGCCCCCATTTGAAGCCACGTCCCTATACTTTGCCCGGGGCGCCACAAGGCCAAGAACCGGCCCTGGCTGAGTGGTCTGTGCTAGATCGCTTAGCACACATCTCCCCCGTGTGTACAGGGCTTTAGTGTAACAAGGATGCATATTTCAGAGTCATCCTTAATTTTCTGTTGATAGCAGACTCAGGGCTGCCCCCCCCTCCCTCCCTCCCTCCCGCCCCCAGATCCAGATGCCATAGGCAGCTGCCTTAAGATAAAGCTGGCCTAGGTGGGGGCAGGGCCAGCACACTTCTTCTTACAGCACTGCCTAAAGTACAACTTTTATTAAAAAAGGTTATTTTGAACATCTGAACAGATCCTGTCGTTGATCCCTGTCGGTCTCTAAAACCCTATCCCTCCACAATCCCACTGTGGTTTACAAGCGCTGGACCAATCCCTAGGATCTATGCTGACTCGAAATGCATGAATTTGCAACAAAGAGATAATAGCATGTGGTTCTTCTCAAATCGTTATCGAGCCCTAGGCCTTTAAGCCTAGATTGGTAGGGGGGGAAAATTGGTGGTGGTGGTGGTGGTGGGGGGGGGACATGACAAAAAGCCTGGCTTGCCGGT